>NC_135310.1:79247194-79417194 GCF_048772815.1 Callospermophilus lateralis | reverse complement strand
TCATTAGCAGACATCATCTAGTATCCCTGCTTCTGACCATTCTAGCATTTTAAAATATCACAAGATTCTATTGCAAAAGTCAGGGTGGGAGTCTGGATGCCTAAATTTTCCCCAAATCCCTTCCTCTTCCTCTTCCTCTTCCTCTTATGAGCATACTTCATGTGTTCCACAGTCTCCACAGCCATGGTGGAATATCAGGCTACTTATAACATTTGTCCTTCATCAAGTATAGGATTAGTAAGAAGATGTCTTCAGAAGCCAGGTGTGATAATGCATGCCTGTAATTCCACCTACTCAGGAGGCTGAGGCTGGAGGATCACAAATTCCAGGCCAGCCTTCCTAACACAGCAAAGCCCTGTCTCAAAAGAGGAAGGGGGAGAGATAGGGGAAGAAGAAAGGGGAGAGGAAGAGGAAAGCGGGGAAGGAGGAGGAGAACATTTGTAAATGACACACAGTGCTGTATCAACAGTCATTTATGTAAAGAATTCTTGGGATGCTGCAAAATTGGCACACGATCCTTCATAGGCTTATCTCCGTGTCAGAACTCAGTGAGACATTCTACTGATTCCTGCTAATACTTAGGACCCTTAGTACAATTTATACTCCTCTATTTTTATAACTTTCTGAATTATCTACAGAATCCATTTTCCTTTATCTGTTATGGTTATACTTAGTTAAACAGACATGGTTACTCAGGATTACAGACCAGAATTTCTTCTGAGGTTTTGAATGGATTAGGAAAGTCTCATGGAAGAAACTTCAGAGAACTTGAATCATTTAAAGAATCATACACAGCAATGCCATATAAGGTCATAGACCAAAGCTTCACTAGACCACCAGGGATTGTAATGACTCATTAAGACCAAAAGGGGCACCAGTGCCTGATAACCGCAGTATTCAACTCAGCTCAAAATGCAGCTGTTTCCAGGGGTGGAGGCCTGGGAAGGAAACTCAGGAACTAAACAGTCAAATTCAGACACATCCCCATCTGTATTCAAGAGAAAAATACCATCTGTAAAACTCCATCCATCATCATGGTTTTGCTATTTTTCAATTTTTCTTAGTTCTACAGAGAAACTTCATAGTGAAAAATTCAAAAATTACAGAAATTATAAATTAGAAAAATCTGTTTCAGTCCACTTTACAAAAAGACTTCTAGCTTCTCAAAAGTAAAGGTTATAACATTTTTTTAAAAAATGACTACATACCATTATACACTTCCCCAAACATGATACAATTTTGTCTTAGAGTCCCAACAGCAAAGACCATATTCAATGCACAATCTCTAGCCCAAGGTTAGTCAGTCATTAACTAAATTCTCTACCTAGAATGTATTCAGTGCTATACTAGATGCAGGGGGTAGGGTGGGGGAGATTCAGAAATATAAGATGTTCCTTTCCTTAAAAAGTTTAAAGTTTAACAAAGTTTAAAGTTTTATTAGGAAGACAAGATGTGCATATGAAGTAAGTAGCAACAAGACAGAATTTATTCTGAATGTTGGAGTATGTTCTACAGGAGCTTCAGGATATTCCAAGAGCAATGAAGGATAAAGGGGTCTAGGGAGGTTTCATGAATAAAATAGGAAACCAACAAGCAAGACCAGACAATTTCCCCAGATGGAGGGAAGAAATGGAAGGTATGCAAATTTGGAACAGGTGTGGAAGCTAAGAAGATAGTCAGCAAACTGAAAAAGTAACTTCTAGAATATAACACTTGTGCATCTTTTTAAATGATGAGTCATATTTTAGACTCTAAATAGACTTAGTAATTTAAGATGGCAATTCCTTCCATCTCTGCTCCTCCCAATAACATGAAAACATATGAATGAATCAAAATTTAAAAGAAGTTAACTGATAGCTAATGGTAATAAATAGGACAAGACTTCAACTATTGACTAGGCAGGCGCAAAACACAATCTCACTTTTTACCAGTTAAAATATTGTGTTTTTTTTTTTCTTTCCCTATCAACCAAATCAACCCTGATGACAATTCACAGCAAGTGTCCTAATGATGGTCCACAAAGATTAACTCAAGAGGATTTTTGTTTGTTTTATTTTTTATTTAATGGTACGTGGTTGAAAAGATACTGGGTTTGAATATGTAAAAAATTGCTATTTTTATAACCTATAACAAAAAAAAATCTCTGATGCTTCCTTGCTCTCAGTGTTCTAGGTAAAAAATAGTAAAGAGAACATTTTGACCTGAAAATCAGCAAAATAAAGGCCAGTCCTATATGCAGACAAATGGCAGGGTGACAAAGTAACCTGGTCCCTCTATCTTCTTCCGCTCCTGATATCCACTCTCTTTCCTACCCTGACTCATACACGTATTTTTAAAAAGTGGTTGTGCTATGGCTAATAAAGGCAAGGGTGATCTGGAGGCCACTTGTGGAATTCTCAAGTCCTGACTTCCCTCAGAGGGATTCTAGGGAACACCACAAAATGCTTAAAGGAGTGTCTCATCCTAATGGCATTTAGTCCTCCACCAAATCACAGTCTGCATGACTCAGCAGTGGCAAGTTCAAACTTCTGTCTTCATTTCTATAGTAGGTATTGTCAAATAGGAAACTGGTTGGAACCAAGCACCCAGATAAGAGAGTGATCTTGATATTTTATGTAGCAAGGCAAGGTCTTAACTATGAATGAGTCTTCATGTCACCTCTCTAGGAGATTCCAAGGTAAAACTAGTCAATTGGCACTTATGTGGCCTAAATGAGAACCAGTTTAGCTGCTCTGGAGGATAAAATTGAAAATCATCTCACTTTGTGATTGAAGCAAAGTTTGGAGTAGAGGGATGGTCAGAGAATATCTGACATTGTGATTGGTCCCAGGGGAAAATAGAGACTTATTCCAACTATAATCCTCGAACACCTGTGAAGTTTGAGGCTGAATGTACCACCATTCTTTCTGTATTTACAAGTTGGCATTCTACCTTAACAAAGAGCTTTCCCTTCTTGCCTGTTAATTAATCTATTTGTTTTCAGTATGGAATTCATGATTTCTTACTTTATTTAATGAGTTATAATTTACTGGTGCTCACATTGTCCCAGATTTGACACAAGCTTACTCTTGTCTCTTTTGAATGTGACCCTATCTTTTTCTTCTGGGTTTCATGACCAGCATGGCTGAACCCTAGAAACTGGTGAGGGATGATGAGAGATTAAGAAAGACATACAAAAATAGAGAGAAAGCTGGGACCATGTGGTCCACTGACCTCTGATAGAAGAACAGTGACCCAGAGCTAGCTTAGCTCATTTATCATATAAGCTCTGAAATCAAGAAGTTAAAAATATAAGGACATTGTTCTTTGTGCATTAAAAAGTTACAGAACTAGAAACATTTTTGTAGCTATCCTACTGTTTGCTAGAAATATCCTGTTATTATCCTGCTGCACACAAGAGGCCCATTGTCCAGAGTTTCTGCAAAGCAGGCAGGCTTGAAGGTTGCAGTGCTTGCAAGATATTGTGGTTAGCTTGTTATGCTCAGAATTCTCTATCCCTAGCAGCTAGTGTCTGATTTCAAGTTATTGTTTTGTACCTTTGCACAGAACTTACTCTGGCAGGGCTTTACCATAGCCCCTAGGCAATCTTCACCTGCACCATTGTACAGAAAGTTCCCGGCTACAACTCCAAAGCACTCAAAGACCATGGTCCAAGTCATTGTTCTCCACACTTGGGTACTTTCTAATTCTCAGGTACTAACAGGTATTCTGGGCAGAGATTAACTATAACTCTAGGTAAAATATACAGTCAAAGTTTAAGACAGATTTTGTTCCCTTTAAGAAAGCAAACTGTGGGATTCATCCATTATCCAATGTCTAGTCTAGACACATAAACTGAGTGATACAAATAAATTGTAACAGGAAACCTTGACATTGAGCTAATACTGAGATGCTGGAATATGCTGATATCATTCAAAATCTTTCATTGAATATAAAAGCATGATTATGAGCAATTATTGCCCTTTCTATAATTGCATGCTGTAATTCTAACAAAAAGAAAAAGAATAGAGGGAAATTGGTTAGGGGACTCCAGGGAATGCTGTTTTTGAATCTCGTTGCCTTCTTCAGATTACAAAACAGTGAATATATATAGCCTGGTATTTCCTGAAATCTAGATTACCATATTGGTAAAATGTCACTAAAAAAATCTCATTTCCATAAATACTTATTCATAAGTATATGAATAAAGGGAATAACAATAGATACTAAAACATTAATTGATAAAATTTTGTTCCAACTCACGTCTGAATGCTCTAATTCCTGTTTCAGTAGTCTTCAATTTATTTTCCAATTTAACTTCAAGGTCATTTCAGATCAATGCTCAAGAAAGAATTTTGATGCACTCTCCTCTTTTATTTTTATTATCACCATTCTCCACTACAAGGTCAGAAAGAGAGGATTTGAGAGTGATGGTGTGATTATAATTATCATAAGGGCTTTGTGTGGAAAATACTTTTCTTATTCTTGTTTTTTCTCATGTGTTCCACCTTTAAATCTACTTCAGGTATAAGTTCAATAACAGTAAATCAGATATTGTTCCATAATTTAAGACATAGTTTTCCTTTTGAAAAATTTTTTAATAGTTGCTTTGTTTTTCTGTTGTATCCAGAATTGAACCCAAGCATACTTAATCACTGAGCCACATCCATAGTCCTTCTTTTATTTTTTTATTTTGACACAGGGTCTTGCTAATTTGCTCAGGGCTTCACTAAGTTGCTGAGGCTGGCTTTGAACTTGCAATCCTCCTGCCTCAGCCTCCTAAGTCACTGGGATTTCAAACATGTGCCTCTACACCTATCTGTTTTATTTTTATGGTAAATAAACTGCAACAAAGAACTCATTCGCCTAATCACAAATCACTGTTAACATCTTGAAATACATGTTCTCAAAAGGTGAGAAGTGTGTCAGTGTGCATGTTCATCTTTGCATATGTATGTTTTCAGATGTCTTTCCAGTGTCAGTACCTTTAAGCCCTGATCTTCCCAACCCCTATGGGTCCAGCACCAATAATATAACAATAGATAAAATTTCTACCAGCTGCTAGGGGCTGAAACTCACTTTACTACTGTGGTTTTATTGTGGCCAAAATGAGCCTTAAGTTCCTGTGAGTGTCTGGAACCACATTCTTCCCAGCCATGTTGAGTTTGTGAAGTCCACAAATCTGGGGGCAAATGCCTCAATTTCCTGATCTGTACTTTTGCTCCCTGTCCAAGACCTGAAGCCCTGTTCCATCTAAGGTTTTCAGCTGGGACCTAATTCCCAGTTCATCTTTTGTCAATGGTCTCCTCATTCCTGGGCCACTGAACTCTGTGTCCTGAGCCCTTGGCTGCTGTGCCCACCTGCTCATGAACATTTCCTGGAGATTTAAGCTGCACCACCCCACCCCTCTTCCAGAGGGCTGAAATCACCAGGCATCTTTGACATTGACTTTGAGTCACTTTCATCAGGAACCAACTGCAGAATGGATCCCCTGACTTTGGTGCCCACTGGTCCTAGCAGTTTCTCCTTCTCCACCAGCCGTCTGCTGACAAACACCCCAACATCTGATTCACTACATATGTGCATGTTCTGTATTTTCTGTCATATGCTTTCAGCCATTTGTTTTCCTCTTTTATTTAAAACTGGCTCCCCATTATGAAGCACTGGGTTATTTAAACTGCAGTGGAGGTATCAGTGACAACATTTTAATTAATTGCCTATCATTGTTTCAAAGCTATGAAAATTTACATGGACACCAAGCTTTCCTACAAACACTCAATACCACCTGACACAAATTAGCTCTCACATTATAGCCTTGTCATCAGGAACAGCAGGAAGGAAAAAGAAAGAATGAAGAAATAACCAAGGGAGATTTATCACATCATGCTTCTCATTCAGGGAGGAGAAGGCAAAGTAAGTAGTGTTCTTTCATCCACTAATGTGAAGATGGTCTGCTTTCTTTTGATGTGTTTTCATTTGGTTTTGAACTAGTGTGCTGGCTATCTCGTTGCCTTCAAATATTAAATAACAATCCCTCAGGGAAGCCTATGGTGCTATTTTGCCCAAAATCATGTATATGGGATTATTTTAAAAGTGAAAATGTGCATAGTCCTAACAGACAAGTTTGGACAAGCTTAAGTGGCAGGTTTTTCTTTACAACAAGGAAAATCCTCAGGAAGGTGGTTAGTGGCATGCTGAGCTCTTGTTTCCTTGGTGTAACTTTTTCCCCCCCTAAAAGATAAGTAACACTCTTCTTTTGATGGCTTAGCTAATGAGCACGTGGTATTGATGCAGTCAAGAAGAACTGCAAACCTTGCTTCAATCTCAGATGTCGGTTTTCCATTGGAAACAAGTTATTTATTAATGCAGGGGCTGCATCCTACGTGTAAAATGAGTGTGTGGCTACCAATCAGTGTGAATCGAACATCATTATCTCTTCCCCTCTTCCCAGCAGTTTGTATCAGTATCAATTCCTACCACAAGAGATGAGGATGGGTGGAGGGCAGCCTCAAAGTAGGGGTTGCAATCTCAGCCTATTCAGAGCTAAGTAGGGAAGTGGTAAGATGAGCCCAGTGGGAACCATGGTAGCCAGAAGAGTAGATGTCTCATCTGATGGGCCAGCTCCTGCCGAGCCCCAGCCTACCAAGGTCCTGTGGAAATGCCAACCCTGTTTTGACAGATACTCTGAGGCTTTGCAAGCGAAGGCGGAAGGAAATTTGGATATTTATGAGAATTCTCCAGATTTTTAAATGTTGGCAATTGACTTAAAGAATTTTCAAGCCTCTGGCAAACCCAACAATACACATGTGCAGGCCAGATGCAACTCTCAAGACTTTTAGTTTGTGAGCTGCATCCTAGAGCATGAGGAGGAGGGAGAAGCTTATAGCAACTGGTGAGGCCTTGCAGAGGTGACCTACACAACCCAGAGCACATCTTCTACAAGGGGCAGAGATTCAAGGGGCCAAAGACACTCTGATCAGGTCAAAACTCTAGTCAAATTGTTCACAGCCCTTTGTTTTAGATAGATAGATAGATAGATAGATGGATGAGATAAATGGATGGATGAGATAAATGAGATAGATTAGATTGATTAGATACATATAATAGTTCTCAACTTAGAAATCCTGATAAACCCATCATAAGTAGAAAAATCCATTTAATGCACCTGAGTATGATAGTTTAGCTTAGCGTAACTTAAATGTGCTCAGAACACATCAGTCTACAGTTAGACAAAATTATCTAGCCCAAAGCCTATTTTTTTAATAAAGTGTTCAATATCCCATGTAAATGACTGGAAGCTGTAGCTCACTGCTGCTGCCACGCATCATGAGAAAATCATACTGCAAAATTCAAAATTTGAAGAAGTATTTCCAGTTTGTGATGGTATTAGTTTTACACCATCATAAAGTCAAACCATCATTAATTTGGGAACTATCTTTATGCATACCTTTAAATATTTACTGTATGTTAAATATCACCTATAAAATGTATAAGCACTTTGTATTAATAAATACATACACACTCACATAGACTCACTGAATGGTCTTTCAGTCACTATTGATTCCTCTACATGACACCACTCACATTGCCTTGCACAAAGAGGGTGCCGTTACCATTAAAATAACGTTCCTTAAACTAATACATGCCAGAAACTGTTGTATGATCCTGAAATAAACCAACAAGCAAAACAAAGACCTCAGTCTTCCAGGGAGTAGATTTCCCATGGTAAGCAGTCAGACAATCAATAAGAGCCTAATAATTCCATTTTGTGGAAGAAGACAGTAAGTTCTATGAAAAGAAAAGCATGGGAGGAATAGACGAACTCTAGATAAGGCAGAGTGGTTGGAGGGGAAGGGAGGGGGCATGGGGTTATAAATGATGGTGGAATGTGATGGACATTATTACCCAAAGTACAGGAATGAAGACACAAATTGGTGTGAATATACTATGTATACAACCAGAGATATGAAAAATTGTGCTCTATATGTGTAATAAGGATTGTAATGTATTCTGCTGTCATATATAAATTCTAAAAAAAGGAAACATAAAAAAAGAAAAGTAAAAGTGAAGTGGACTAGAAGTACTGGGATAAGCATAGCCGCAATATCAAATGGGGTGAATTTGTTTTACCTTAAAACTAAGCATATTAACAGCTAATATTAGTCTAACTTTAGTCTAATAGCTATTATTATAGCCAAATAACTTCTCATTTCACAATTTTTTGTAAATTTGGTACTCATGTGTTAGCAGGTCATCAAATAAACAAAGGAAATTTGATATACATTCATTCAGTTTTGTTTAATAAACACTTACTATATGAAAAACTCCAACTCAGGCATCATTACAAAAGAAAGACATGACAGACACAGAAAGAGAATACTTTGGTAATACAACCTCAGAGGCATACACTTCTGTGTAGCAAAGAGCCTCTTCTCTGCCCCATGCCCCAGGAATGAGATTCTTTTAATAGCCAATTTGGATTTCTTGAGAACTATTCTTGAGACTAGTTGGGGCTAAAGGTGACCTTCTAGCCTGAATCCCAATTAATTCTTGTCCATAGAAACTGCCAGATCTATCCATCCACTTGGGCTTGGGATGACACCTATGTAATTCATGATATCTCTATTTTTCTATCTAGTCAGAGACACAAGTCCATAGCAAAGATTATGTCAAAAAAGTTTCCATGTGTGGTATCCACAGTCAATACTCTGATATCTCTGTGATTTAATTTAATAGTTTCATATAGTTTGGGGTTTTTTTTGGGGGGGGCGATGTGGATGTGTGTGCATGTGCGCTGGGTATTGAACCCAGGGCCACATAACAAGGCCTTCTTTTTTATATTTTACTTAGAGACAGGGTCTCACTGAGCTATTCAGAGATTCACTAAGTTGCTGAGGCTGGCTTAGAATTCAAGATCCTCCTGCCTCAGCCTCCCTGACCACTGGGATTGCATGCATGCACCACTGCACAAGACAATATTTATGTAGTATTTAATCCATCCTCTATGACAATGGTATGGATAGTGACAATACTGATGGTTTTGGAAACTTGACTTGGGTACATGCCACCATTAATCCTGCCTGTTGTTAATTGTAAGACCTTGTCCTTAGAGTTGCAAAATGAAATAAAGACATATGCCCTTCATATTTACAGTATTCTTGTGAGAGTCAAATGAATCACTGTAAACTCTAAAGTGCTAATAATAACATTTTAAAAAGCTAGCCAGCAGCAATTTCTTACATATCAAGTATGGTTCTACTTTATTTACAATAACTCAATTAATGCTCACAATAGCCTATGAGGAAGATGGTACTGCTACCCCAATCTCAAGATAAGGAAACCCAGACACAGGGAGATTCCAAGATTGATAGCTATCAAGTGGCACAGGCATGAATCATCCAAACTCTGTGGCTACAGAAACAAAGCATTTAAACTCACCTGTAAACACTACCTCATGAATTACAGAAGCATGATCCATACCTTACTGTTCATCACCTTAAATTTGCAAAGCGCTAAACCAAATAGCATGAGAGATATCCAGATTAAAGACTCAAAGAAGCTAACAAATTAGAAGGAGAACACAAATTCATTGCAAGCACATGTGTGTGCCCATGGGCAAACACACACACACACACACACACACACACACACACACGTGTTCTTTCTGGACTCAAACTCCTCGCCATCAGTAAGACACACATGAAAGTGCTTAGGTTGGTTGAAAAGAGCCCACAAAAAAAGAGGGAATCACCAAGCTCTGTGGTATAGGGGTCCTCAGGAATAGAGGAACAGTGGAAGTTGGTTGGCTGGCACTGGAATTCTCCTCCACCAACAGCCACTCCACAGATGGTCTTTGAATTGGAGGCAGAAGGTAAAGAGGTTTTAACCAATGTCACATTTTAAATTGAATCACTGTCACAACCTCCCAAATGATGCCAAGGAATAGCATATACACAAGAGAGTTAGTTTCTCATAAAGCAGAGTGAGGAGAGGATGTAGGAAGACACTTGTAGATATATGTTTCTATAATCAATGCAAATGCTTTCCATCTCTGTCCCCTAAACACTACTCCAAATAACTTGGGGCCTTTGCTGCTCTGATTTGGTGGAAGCAGGTCTTAACTGGAGATCCTCGAGAATTTGTTTGAAATCCATTCCCCAGAAAGTAATCAAGATCTGGTTATTAAAATTTATTAAAGCACCAATGCACGTAATGCCTTTGCTCTACTTTGTTTCTTAACACTCCCAATGAAAGTTATACCGTGTTTGGTCTCCCATGACCCACTGCTTAACACCCGCCACCATCCAATTTTTTTTTAAATGCAAATCCTAATGTTTATCACTATTCTAACTATTCTGTATATCACAATAAGAAGGAAAATGCAACTATTTTCTTTAATTTTATAGATATTTGAAGATACACTGAGTTAAAAAGTGGTCAGAAAGCTAGCTGTAATATATGAATTGTGCAGCTCAGATTTGGGGAAGTCCCCAAAGACCCATTCTCATTCAGGATTTTTCCAGATAGGCCAAGCATGAAAATAAATGAGGAAAATTTAGAACCCTCAGCATCCATTCTCATTCCCAATTTCTTCCTCAAACCATTTAGGGACTCAATTTACTTTTGGCTTCTTGACCTGAAGATGTAGAGGAAAAAAAATTCTCTTTTACAAAAAAATTCAGACTAACTCCTCATGGAAAACAAAATGAATCTCCCAAGTTTTGGGAGGATTCGTCTATAAAGGACAGGCAAAGGGGACAACCAACTGAGATAATCCAGCAGAAGAGTGGACAGTTCCAAATGGCAGGTTCCAAGTGAGAGAGAGACTGAATTTCACCCTGATGATGTCTTGTTGCTCTTGGTCTAAACCATTGGTAATGAGAAGGCCATCTAAGTAGGTAAGGATTTCGGTGAAAGTTAACCAGTTCAAAAAATTTACTAAAAAAATCTTAAGATCTTATTAAATAAGATTTCCTCCATTCTTCCTAATTAAGAAAAACCTTAGACATTTTATATCCAACTTAGAATCCCTAAAATATAAGCACATATTTTAGCTTTTGAGATCTCTCATGTAAATCAAAGGAAAATTGGTTCTCCTACCCCTAAGTCTATTTAAAGAATCTACTTACCATTCCTCACCTCTCAAGGGCTTTTTTCATTTACCATAAATACTTTCAGTCAACTCTAGATACTGTAGTATGTGCTTGTTTTGACTGCCTTACATGAGGAGAGAAAAAAGAAAAAATCTGAATTAATCGAATCTTGAGTCTACTCTTGTGAGAAACACTAGTTTCATTGGGCCACTGGCAATTGATGGGAATGTTTCAGACTGATGCTCAAGAATATTTGACATCCAGAAAGAAAGAAGTAAACCCTACATGCTGAAAGGCAATTAATTGCCCTGACCAAAAATATCAGCAGACAAAACTAGAGGACCAATTACATTGACTTTTACTAACATATATGTACATCTGCAAAAAGTTTATACCAGGACAAATCATGACCTATATTTCCTCTTTGTCTCTTACTTACAACCTTAAAATTGATCACACTATTCCATTTGTAAGTTGTGTCTTCTATAACTGGATAAAGGGCTGTATCTTTGGGGGGACACATAGGAAATGGGGAAGCCTGTCATTGCAGATAAGCTCCCAACATTAATGGAATCGTGAATAAGAAGAAGGAAAAAACAAGATGTTTTTTTCACCCTCAAAATTTGACATGATTGATTGAAATGACTAATCATGGAGCTAAATATTCATTTCTTCATGTTCATTGCTTCATAAGTCATTTGCTTAATTGCATTTGACTAACCAAGCTGAATGTACACTTTCCTTTATATAGTTTTATTGTTAGTCTTCACTTCCAGTTATTAAACAATTTCATGGGTAGAAATCTCAAGACTATAAAGTAAGCAAAGAGTTATTAAAAAAAACACAAACTATTAAAATGAAATTCAGTATTTTAAAATAAGAATTTTTGTTCATCAAAAGGCACAATAGTAGAGAATAAACATGAAAACTGCAAATGAAAGAAGCCATTAAACTTTATGAAGATTTCCTATAAAATTTTAAGAAAAAGATAATTCAATGGACAAGTAAGTAGAAACATGAACAGACATTGCACAAAACAGAATATCTAAATAAGCAATAAGGAATGCAAAGGTACTGGACCCCTTTAATCATCAGGGAAATTCAAAGTAAACCTACCCTGAGATACAACTAGAGGTAAACAAGAACAAAAAAGAAGGGAAATAGTGGTGATTAAAAAGCAGAATTGCAGGCACTCACATATGCTGTTGGTGGGAATGGTAATTAGTTGGAAATCTGGAAATATCAGCTAAAGAGAACATGTACATATCGTACGATCAGTAGAAGTGTGTGCATGTGATAACCAACAACAGCACTAGAATGTTCATGGGAACCCTGCTAGTAATGGCCCTAAAACTGCAGCTATCCAAATGCCCATCAACAGTAAAATGAATAAACAAACTATGACATTTTCACACAACAAAATACTGATCAGCAATGTGGACAATTACCCCATCACTGTGTATAAATGTGTACATGACTTTCACAGACTTACTATTGAAGAAACAAGCCAGATACAAAATTATGTAGACTTTATGATTCCAGTTATACATAAAATAAAAATTGGCAGAGCTACTGATGCTGTTAGAATTGGTTACTCCTGGGATTGGGGAGGCAGGCACTGGAGAGGGTTTATTCTGGTTTTGATCTGGGTGTTGCTTATTAGGGATGTTCATTGCATAGGTGAATCCATTGAATAGTGTGCTTAGAATGAGAACACTTTTCCATATCTATGCTACTTATCAATACATTTATCAAAGAGTAAACAATGTGGACAAGCATAACTTGCATTTCAGGAAAACACTTTCAGTCCACAGAGAACATTGTATATTTTGATGATTGAGATTTGTTTTTCTTTATTTAACCTCCTTGTAATTGCAGAAGTCCGTTCTTTGAAACATTTTTTTCTACCACAAAAATGCAACAAAAAGTTCCAATTACAGCTAACCTTTTCTTCATCAGGTACAATAATTCCTTTTACTAAATTAAACAAATGATGAAATACAAGAAGTCTTGTACTAATGATAATTACACTGTTGTGGTGTATCCTAATGGAAAGTTAAAAACTTTCCATTTAAATCATAGCTTCTCTCCCCTGTGCCCTCTGTGTGAAGTAGAACAAGTGTTTATTATTATGAATAAGAAATGAAGCTCAGAATGTGGTATGTCCATGATCACAACTGTACTAACTTAGATCACCTAGATTCTGACTTTCTTGATGGAAAAAATAATCTACTATATGAATATTCAGCAAATAGTCTTATTTTAATTTTTCCTGTACTTCTAATAACTAGAAGTAAACAATCATTTTCAACATTCTAGTTTAATTTCTCTTTCATTTACCAAAATTAAAATATTAATTATAATATTTTTCCTTATTAAAAATTTTTATGCCTAAATCATTTCTTCAATGTTTTGAATATGGGGGAAAAATCTATCCTCAATGCGTTAAAATGAGTTCTCTTAAGGTAGCTTATTTTGATTCCAAAATAATTGAAACAATGTTACAATATGTGACTTACCTTTGACTTTTACTTAGTGATCTTGTCTTGAAAATCAGAGGGGGCCAAAAGAGGATACATGACAGGGATGAGTCCACCTAAAACTTGGTTTTAAAGACATATTCTAAACACCAAGGCACCACTTCTTTAAGTAATATTTTAGCAGAGGAAGGATAGGATTTTGTTTCTGTACAATTTTTTAATTTTCCAGATCACCCCACCTCCTTCTATACCCTGCTGTTGAACATGACTAATCTACAAATGCAGCCATTTCATCTGATCAGGTATCATCTGGTTCACACTGAAATTATTAAAAGTCAGTGTTCACCAAATGACTTAAATTCTTTCAAAGAACACTGTGCTACTGTGATTCTAAAAATGCCCGATTGTTCTAGAATAGTTGTTAAAACAGATCATTCTTTTTGACTGGAAGTAAAGAAGTCTGACTTGTTTTGGTAATAGAATTCGAAGATTTCAGCCTTTAATTCATAACAAAATGTATTATTTTCCTGTTGCTGACATAAAAAAATTACTATAAATGAGTGGCTTCAAACAATACAGATTGATTGTGTTGGAGTTCTGTAGGTCAGAACCTAGTGTGAGTCTCAGAGGATCACAGTCAAGGTGTTAGCTGTCCATGAGCCTCTCTGAAAGCCCCCTGGGAGAATTCATTTCCTGCTCACTTGAGGTGTTGGCAGAATTCGGGTCCTTGTGGTTACAAGTTATAGGCTGAGATAGTTGTTTCTTCACTGCATGTCAGCCAACAATTAGTTCCCAGTTTCTAGAGGTCCCCTTCCTACAACTTCAAAGTCAACAGTGGTAAACTATTGCATTTCTTTAACCTACTTGTTTTCTTGAATGTTTAGGGGCTCTCTGGATTAGATCGAGCCCACCTAGATAATCCAGTACAATTTCTCCACTCAAAGTCTTGTACACTTAATGACTCTGTGAATTGCCTGTCCCCATCAAGAAAACACATTCATTCATACATTTCAGAGGTTAGAACATGGTCATCTTTGGGAGACCATTATTCTCTTTACCATGCCAATCTTATGCATATATTTATCCCCTGCTGAACGATAATTTCTTCTATTGAACAAAATAAGCTTACCAAAACATTTTTTTTAATTGCTGACTGGAGAGAAGTGCAATTACCAAGAATAGGAATAATAACAAACGTTGGCAAGGATGTGGGAGAAAAGGTACACTCATACATTGCTGCTGGTACAGCACATTAATACGACCTCTTTGGAAAGCACTGTGTAGATTTCTCAAAAAACTATAACCCAGCTACACTATTCCTCAGTATTTATTCAAAAGAAATAAAATTAGCATACTATAGTCATATAACCAGTTCAATGTTTATGGCAGCACAATTCACAATGGCCAAATTATGGAATCAACTCAGATACTGGACAATAGAAGAATGGATCAAGAAAATGGGAGATATATATAAACACACAATGGAGTTTTACTCAGCCATAAAAAGTGAAATAATCACCTTTGCCAGTAAATGGATGGAAATGAAGAAAATCATGCTAAGTGAAATAAATTAGACTCAGAAAAAAATCAAGGGTCGAATGTTTTCTCTCACGTGGAAGCTAATGCAAGGGAAACAAGGAGTAAGGGGAAAGGATCTGATATCATAAGATATAGGGAAGATTGGTGAAGTAGAAGTCAGATAGTAAAAAAATAAATATTAAAAAATTCTCTCTCTTTCTCTCTCTCTCTTTAAAAAAAAGAAGAAGGGAAGAAGAAGGAAAAGAGAAACATGGAATGAATCTAACAGAATTGTGTTATATACATTAATAAATATACTAAAGGAAATCTCTCCTTTAGATATTTATAGAGAAAACCAATTAACAATAAATAAAGGAGTGAAAGGAGGATCAGTAGAATAGAGGAGGTAGAAAAGGGGAAGCAAAAGAAGAGGAAAGAGGGGAATGAGGATTGAAATCAAATGCCTCGAATGTCAATAAGTTTGTCAAAAGGAACCCCAATGCTATAAATATAATGCTCTAATTAAAAAATGCTGAATGGAACATGAATTTTAAAGAACTTAAACTGGAAGGTATTTTTTTTGTTTGATTTATTTGTTCTATTCTCATTCTCTATCAATAGAGTCTCCATGGAGAGATGAAAGGAGTAATACGGAGCTACGGGCCAGTGTTCATACACTGAAAACCTCACTCCAGTGGTGATGGTGTTTGGAGATGGGGCCTTTTGGAGATAATTAAGGTTAGGTGAGGCCATGAGTGTGATCTTCACGATGGGGTCAGTGGTCTTACAAGAGACACTAAGCAGGGCGCTACCCTCCTCTCTCTCCTTCCTTTGCCATATGAGGTCACAGAAGGAAGGCAGCTGTTTGCATGCTGAGAAGAGGGCCCTCATCACCTCTTCAGAACCTGAGCATTCCAGGCACCCTGATCTCAGACTTCCAGCTTCTTAAAGAGAAATAAATTTTGGTCACTGAAGCCACCCAGTCTATGGTGTTTTCTGTGGAAGTCTGAAAAGATCAAAACAGAAAAGTAGATATAGGCAAAAAAGAGTCATCCCACTATTTTCAGTCTAAGGAAATATAATTTCATCATGGAAGTAGCCTAATCTTTAAGCAGTAAACTTTAGATTCCATAAGATATTATTTAACCACTGATTTTTATCAGCTAAGAGCAGAAATACCTTACCCAGATATATTGTGATTTCAAAAATCCTTTCACACTGGAGTGGTCTGAGACCTTAAAAATATTATTTGTAATAATAATTGCCTCATCTGTATGAGTATAAATTTGGACTCTATCAACTGAGAGTAATAATATCAAGGAATAACTTTCTTTGAATGTGAAACTTAGGCAAATTATCCATAACTTGAACCAATTGTTAAGGCCTAACAATGGATTTCCCCCCAGCTTCACTGTACACAGAATGGTTTTTATAAATTTGATACAAGGAACATTGAGGATCCTAATGACCTGATTTTTCTATGTGTCTCAAATTTTAAAATGTTAAAATAATGCTTGTTTATTTTTTTTAAAGATTGGGGCAACCAATCCCTTAGTAACAGAATAGCAGGATAGAAAGAGGATAAACATAAAAATCAAGATGTCTATTTCGGTGGGTAGCCACGCCATGGCATGACATCAGGAATTCAGGAACGTTCTCTTGATAGAGAGTCTCCAAAAATGATTACATCAGTTTCTACCCTCCCTGCACAAAATTTTCATTCCCCTTGAAAGAGGTGGAGTTTATATTTTCTCTCATAGAATTTAGGTGGCCAACCACTTTTGACCAAAAGAGCATAGCGGAAGCAATAGCACTTCTGAGTCCAGCCTAGCAGCTTCTAAGGACAGTCCCCAACTTGTGATGGTTTCTCTTATGATTTTGTGACTTGACAGTGATGTGAAAGCTATATGCATTCAGCATAAACTCTACATTGCATTTTGAATTTTGATCTTTTCCCAGATTAGAGATACATGGCAGAATATTCTCTAACAGTGAACCAGAGCTCTCAGGGAGTCACCCAATCAGTGTGCGCCTTAGCGATATTTTCAATTGATGATGAGTTTATCAGGCAGTAACCTCATCATCAACTATACTTCTTTCCTCTTACAATGTTCCCTATGGAAACTCAGCCACCAAACCAGTGAAGGAACCCAAACATTTTCATAGGAGGTCCGCACAGAAAGCTAGGTGCCTCGCCAACAGCTCCTATTGAGCTCCCATCTGGCAGCCAGAAACAACTGCTAGACATATGTCTAAGCCATCTGGATCTTCCAGCCATCCTGGCACCCCAGGCAACATCTCATAAAACAGAATTGCCCATCCAACCAAAATTAAAGAAAAGTGAAAAATAAGATCAGGATAAGAAGGAAGGTGAGCACTACAATTTTAAATAGACTATTGACAGGAAAAAATCTCATGAGAATGTAACGTGAATGAGTGATCATGTCAGTATCTGGAGGAAGAGTGTCCCAAGCAAAGGGGAACAGTCAATACAAAGGACTTAATCCTTGAGTACCTGGTATGTTTGAGAAAAATCCAGAAATCCAGTATGGTTACAACAAGGTGATCAAGGGTCAGAGTGGCAGGACAAAGAAATCCAAGCACTAATAGGGGACTATTATAGATGGGGATCTGGAGAATGTTCATTGATGGTCTTCAAAAAATATGTCTTCATCTTAACCCTCCAAAGCCCCCAAATATGAATTTATTCAGAGAAAGAGTCTCTTTGCAAAAGCAAATAATTTAATGATCTCAAAATGAAACCATCTATAGTTAATCTGAGGGCTTAACTACAGTATTAAGTGTTCTTATAAGAGGAAGAAGTGGAGGCCTTAAAAAGATGGAGGCAGAGATTTGAGTTATGCTGCCACGAGGCACAGAACAGCAGGAATCACCTGGAAGAGAACAGGAAGGATTCTCTCCTAGCCTTCAAAGCACAACCACACCTTGAATTTGTACTTCTGGCCTCCAGAACTATGAATGAATTAATATCTATTGTTATAAGCCACCAAGTTTGTAGTGATTTCTGATAGCACCTGTATTAGGAAACTAATACAGGCTCTCTAAAACATGGTGAGGACTTTTTTTTTTTTTTTTAATTGGCAGAAAATTGGATCCATTGTAGGGCCAGATCAGAGAAACAAGATAATTAGTATATATAATATATAAATAAAACAAATTAGTAAAAAAAAATAGGGATTGAGGAAAAAGGATCTGGAGATAGTGAGCATAGAAATGTCTTTTAGGAAGTTTTAACACAAAGGGGATCCAAAATAGGAAATGGCAGCCAGCAGAGGAAGGAGACTCACAGGAAGGATTTCTGATATTGGAAGGAAAAGAACCATGTGTGTAGGTTGATGGTAGCTATTAAGAAGAAAGAAGCAACATGGTAGAAGAAAGGAAGGAACATTGCTAGGCTGTGTCCTTGAACAGGTAAAACAGGTCAGGACCTAATGCCAGCATGAAGAGACTGGCAGAGTTCCCTGCAGAGCAGACCTGGAAGACGTGATGCTGGCAAGCAGATAGTGAGGCAGCAGTACCGTGTGGACATTCTCTTCTGTCAGCTTCAATATGCTCCAAAAAGCAGGAAATGGGGCCCTCAGCTGAGAGTCAAGATGGGAGAAGAGATACTGGATATTAAATCAGACAGAAGGTTGAAGTAAATGTCCAGGAAATGAAAGCATGAATAGCAACAACACAAAGGCTCATTTGGTGGCTTTGGTAATAGATTAGTGGTACCAGCTCAGTTCACTCTTTTCTGTAGCCACATCCACCTACACAAAAGGAGCCACAGGAGCAACTCAGAGCAGACTCAGACCTAACCAGGGCTCTGGGTTTGCTAAGAAAGTGCTACAAAATGAGGAGGCAAAAGGCAGCCCAGGGTATATATTAAGAATGATATGTCAATTGACCCTAGAATCAAAGCTGATAAGGAAGGGACAGAGGTCCACAGGGGATGAAGGATAGTGAAGGTGTGGTGGGATAGGTAGAAGGCTAGGACCTGAGAGTGCCAAAGGAATAAGCTGTAAATGTAGAATAAACCAAAAGAAAGAATCTTAATGCTCTAGTAATGAAAACCAGAACAGACCAGAGGGCAGAAGCTCTTCCATTGATCTTCAGAGAAAAGACAGAGAAGAATTTTTGAGATGGACCAAACCAACCTCTTTATCCATCATACCCATACTAAAAATGCCTTTTACAAAAAAAAAAAAAAAAAAGTAATAATAAAAAAAAGTTAATAATAAAAAAAAGTTAATAATGACTCTTATTTGTTCAAGTTTACAGAAGAAAAGGAAACCTGGGGTTTTTTTCCAGGTTACTTCCAACCATCCTATCTTCTGAGGTGATTTCCTTCTGATTTATAGAATAGATTTTGTTTTGTTGTTGTTGTTGTTGCTGCTGTTGTTTGGTACCAGAGGCACTTAACTACTGAGTCACATCCCCAGGCCTTTTTATTTTTTTATGTTAGTATATTGAACTTGTTTAGGGCCTAAGTTGCTGAGACTGGCTAAGTTAAATGTTCTAGTATACGCAGTCTCCCCGCCCCCGCCCCAAACCTTTAACTCTCTTTCCTAAATCCCAACTTATAATCTTTACTTTCTTATTCTTCCCTAATCACTAATGTCTCCTAAAATTAAAATGTAATGATTAAACCAGAATCTGACATCAGAGCCTCACCCATGCCAAGAAAGCAAGAGAATTATCTTGTGATTCTCCTAAAACACTTACTTTCCTAGTATGCTGTCAGTAGTGGGTTGAGTACTTTCAGGAATCAGACACCCACCCTCTAATTGAGTCCAAGCCAAGGGTAAAACATGGTCTCACTGAGCCATCTTGCACCTGGAGTTATGGCCCCAGGGAGATATGCAAAAATAAACAGCACCCCAGGGGGCTAAGCCTCATTATATTTTTATTAACACAGTAACTCTTTTAACCAAGCAATATCCCAAATTGGATAATTACCTCCCACATTGCTTTCCCCTTGACTTCAGAATTAAACACCAGGCTCTTTCTCAATTAGTGCTCTGAGCTTTGAGTCAAGTTTCTTAGGTTCTGTTACCCAGCTGCTGCACAACTACCCAGATGTTACATGAAGCCCTTCCTAAATATAGCTCTTTAGGCCCATTCAGAATCCTTCAGGAAAAACTAAATTATTTTAGTGTAAGATTTTACTGACAAAGAATCAATATTGATCACTAAAAAGTTCTTTTCAAAAACAAATTATAAACAAGTCAAATAAGCAAAATTTTATTCTGAATGCTCAGTTTTAAACTACTGACCTGACCAAGGAAAAAAAAATATTATCAGGATAATAAAATCTAATCCAAAAAGGTAAGTATCATCCTTGCCCCATAATGTTATTACTGACTAAAGGTAATTTAGCAGTAAAATGTTAAATAAGGTGTATTGGTGGAAAAAAAAAATCCACTGTGTTTTCCATTTAAATGTTTTAGTATTTAAATAGAAACCAAAAAAAAAAAAAAAGCACAAATATTCTGAAGCAAAAACAGAACAGAACTGGAATTTCCATTTCCCATCCACATCATAAATGAGATCATTCCTCAGCAATGACTCCATGCACACCACTTTGAAATGAGTGCACTCAGACAGAATCTGTGGCCTGGGACCAAGACACTGAAAACACCAGACCCTCAAGCATGTGCGCACACAAAACACACACACACACACACACACACACACACACACACACGAGTGGTATACAGCTCTACTAGAAGTCATACAACCTATGGCTAAGTCTTTATGAACAACAAAAATAGCCACAAGCAGAAGTGGCCACAAACATTGCTGTTTTCATACTATTTTAGAAATAAGTACCATTCACTGCGAATATTAACAACATATGATATTTTGACAACATCAAAAATAATATTTAAGAATTCAGAAATCCTCTGGCATATGGCCCCATATCCCCAAAAGGATTAACATCTGAATCCAGTTCTTTAAATCTGAATTCAAAAGGCCTTCAAGCTACCCATATCGCTTCTGACCAAGCATCGAACTCACACTTGTGCAGCTGCATTTGAGCAAGTCACCAACAGGCTATAGCTGTTCCTCCTTGACCCTTCACTTACAATACAGGAAAAGCCAGACCCTCCTGCTTTGGAACACAATGCCATTTGGGGAAGATACAGAGGTGGGTAGCCCCACCGTGCAAATGAAAGCATGAAAGGGAACTCACTGACTGCAAGGAGAAATCAAGTTGAACTAGTGATGTCCGTGCAGTGAATAAGGGGCGTGGTTTGCATTGAGGACTCTGTCCCACAAAAGTTGAATGTGCACATGGTAAAAGCCACAGCTCCTATCTGGCATCCACTGGTCCTGCCTGCACCATGGTCCATGGTGTCTGTTGGACGAGCTTTAGTCTCTGATAATGACCATTCCTTGGCGCAACTAAATCTTCACACAATCCGTGGTTCATTGGCTGACTTGTCAACGCCTTTGACATTTGAAAGAATATGTGGCCATGCAATTTATGCTAGAGAGTACTTTTTTTTTTGTTTGTTTTCTTCAGAATACTATGGAAATAAGATAGGATAAACTAAGAGGATAAGTCTAAGGGAGACTGAAGAAGTAGAGGATGAATCTCCCATCATGACTTCAGTAGAGGACAGCAGGAGTAATGGGAAGAAGACGGAGAAGAAAGGTGGGAAAGAGAGAGGGAGAAGAGAATAGCAGAGGGAAAAAAGTGAATTAAATGAAGAGAATGGTAGGTCACTTTGGAAATTATTTCTTCAAATTCTTAGGCTTCCTTCTAGCATTTCCTGTCAGCTGTCTGGCTAACTACCAGGGAAAAGAAAAAACTCTTAATACTGTTCCTTTGGGAATTTCAATTGTAAGTACAAAAAATAACAATGGTCCCCCGGCCAAAGAAGGAAATGGTAAAATTCCTCAAGGACTAGAGTTAAAGGATGAAGAACAGTGTAAAAAGTTTGTGGTTTTCCATTTCTCTGTGTGGTAGTACACAAAACTCATCTCTCTGCCCTGAAGTACTAGAGTTGGATTTATATGATGTGTTACTACACTCTAGCAAAATTACACGTTTATTAAGTATTACAGCTAAATCACTAATTCTGTGCAAGTAGTTTAGTGTGAGAGTTAAGGATTTGGTTCTCCAATGATCCAGAGTACATTTTTTTTCTATTGTTTTTATTTATTGTTTTTAGATATACAGAACAATAGAATATATTTAGAAATATCATACTGCATGGAGTATAACTTATTCTAATTAGGATCCCATTCTTCTGGTTGTACATGATGAGCAGTTACACTGGTCATGTATTCATATATAAGGATAGGAAAGTTATGTCCAATTCATTCTACTGTCTTTCCTATTCCCATCCCAACTCTCTTCCATTCATTCCTCTTTGTTAATCCAGTGAACTTAAAACTACACAGAGATTTCATCTCACTCTAGTCAGAATGGCAATTATCAAGAATACAAGCAACAATAAATGTTGGTGAGGATGTGGGGGAAAAGGCAAATTCATACATTGATGATGGGACTAAAAATTGGTGCAACCACTATGGAAACCAATATGGAGATTCCTCAAAAAATCTTGGAACAGAACCACCATTTGATCCAGTTTTCCCAAACCTAGTTTTATACCCAAAGGACATAAAAACAGCATACTGTAGTGACACAGCCACATCAATGTTTATAGCAACTCAATTCACAATAGCTAAACTATGAAACCAACCTAAGTTCTCCTCAACAGATAAATGGATAAAGAAAATGTGGTACAAAAACACAATGGAATATTACTCAGCCATAAAGAAGAATGAAATTAGGGCATTTTCAGGTAAATGGATGGAGCTGGAAAATATCATGCTAAATGAAATAAGCCAGTCCCAAGAAAACAAAATCTAAAATTTCTGATATATGGATGCTAACCCACAAAAAGGGAGGGTAGGGGTGGTTAGAACAGACTATATTTAAATACAAAGTAGTCTCTGATTATGTCACTCTGGCAAATGGTTTAAACACTAGGGGCCTCAGTTTCTTCAAATAGGATTAATAGCAGCTCTTCCCTCATGAAGTTATATTAAGTTCATTAAGCACATTTAAAGTATTTGTAATAGTAGTACCTGGCATAGAGTAAGCACATAATATATCTTAGTTGTTATTATTATTATTATTACCATTATTATATCAGTAATAGTTGTTACTCCCAGGTGTAAATAAGAATCTTTTTTATTGTAAAGTAGATCTTCATAAGTTTTATGGGAAATTAATCATCCAGACACTTATATGGCATAGAAGACTTGATGCAAATAATCAGATATTTTACTTTTCTTTTTATTCCTCAATACATACATTAAGGTTAAGTATACATTGATTAACTATGTATTATTTATCATAAACATATAACAAATTGTGTATTTTATAATACATATTTTTATATATGTAATCACAAAGATAGTTTTAATTTTACATCCTGTAATCCATAGAGGAATTAACTGAAAAGAGAAGAGATGTAAATTAGATGAGAAATGACAATGAACTGGTAGCTATAGACCTGATGTTAAATATAGGTCTAGTTTCTTGACATTCCATTAAACAAATAGGAAACATAAATTAATAGGCTCTGTTACTTTTCCTGGTAAGCATTAGGCAATCGAATGAATGAATGAATACTACTTGTCCCAGGCTG
Source organism: Callospermophilus lateralis (assembly GCF_048772815.1). Taxonomy (NCBI): domain Eukaryota; kingdom Metazoa; phylum Chordata; class Mammalia; order Rodentia; family Sciuridae; genus Callospermophilus; species Callospermophilus lateralis. The sequence continues at coordinate 79,393,452 of NC_135310.1, read as the reverse complement.
TTTTCAGGATATCCTTCCATTCATACTATTTCTCTCCATTTTACTTTATAATTCCTTTGCAAATATTGGCTGGCATGTGAAAAGACTTTTAGGTGATCCAAAGTCAGATATTATATAAGAAAAAAATTACATAAGGAAAAAAATTATATAAGAAAATTTTCTCTCTAAAAAAATAACCCTCGCCTTTCCCAAACTCTGTGAATAGTTTTTCCATGTTATCCACTGTGCTCATTATAATTCTTTTGTACCTCTTTTTTGTCAAAAACCACCTCAGTTCCCTTATGGAATTTACCTTGATTAATTTGAGAGAGAGAAGTATTTTCCCGTCTACCATAATCATAACCAGTATACCTTTCCCAGCCTCGAAAGGAGGCCAAAATAGATGTGAAAAGTCATCATGTAATAATTACTCTTTCCTTTTGTTTTCCTAGTAGTTAGGCTCCAACAGTCTGAGACCAGATCTTTAGAAATTGTAGGTCTCTACTAACTGTGACTTGAAGCTGTCATGCTGAGAGGACTGTGGCTCTGAATGTGACTGTCCTCATTTCAGATGACCACTGTCTGCCCAGTGCTCACTCCTCCTCACATTTCCACTTGCTTCTGTTTCTCTGTTTTCTTCCAGACTACAATCAGGGCCAGAAAGCTTCTCAGTCTACCCTTTGCTCAGCTCAGGGTGTCTCCTCCCTTCTTCATCTTGCCTGCTATTAAACAGTGCTTTTTATATTACCCAGAGTATATTGGCCTTCTCAGATGAATCACTTTTTTCTTAAGAGGAAAAAAAAAAAGGAAATAAAATGATTCATGGTCTTGACCCTTGGGGCTGGAAAGTAATGTCTCATTGAGTGAAAAGGCAGCTCAAAACTCTAGAAGAACTGCAGTTTATATTTCAGTCATACCTGTTAAATTTCCAGCAGTTGGTGGAAATTATTGTGAGGGAAAAAGAAAGAATTTGGCCAGGCTGTATGGAAATAGCAATAAAACTATTTTGTATATAAAAAATTAGGGAAAGCAATTATTACTAGCCTAACTACTAGTAGTGTTCAGTCACTGGTTCATTTATTCATTCAGTATATAATAATCTCTTTGGGAAAAGTTTATTCCAAAACGTTACTCCAAATAATTCTTTTGTCATCTTACTTATGTGAAGCAGACTTACGAATCCTAGCAGCAAAAGACAAAAATGTGAAAGTAAAATAATTAGACTGAACCACATTGTAGGGATAAGGTAAAATTATTTCACTAATCTGAAAATCAAAATTCTTAAAGATTAATTAAATACGCCTAACAGCCAAAAAGATTGAGTCCAGTCACTCATCTTCATGTTTTCTGCATTTTTTTAATGTCATACATTACTTCAATAGGAAAAAAGCAGTTGTGCTCACAATTTTAAAAATAGCTGAACTTTCTCTATTCTGTATCTTTAGAATTTTACTTTTTTGTTCATTTATAAATGAATATTTATTACATACCTACTTCGTGCAATGCAATGATATCAATAAGACATAATTCCTGACTACAGTGAGCTCACATTTTAAAAGACAAACAAGTAAACAAAAATGTCAATAAAATAATAAAGTATAATAATAGATCTCACAAGGTCAGACATAGCCCAGGGAGGAAGGGATAATTCTCTGAGGAGACTTAGTGAAAAAAAAAAAATGAATAGAATATATCAGACAGACTAGCTGTTGAAGACCATTCTGGGATTAAACCATATGCATTAAGGCAAGAACATATGAATCAACATGAAGTATCTTAGGACCTGCAAGCCAAGAGGTATAGCGAGAACATGTGGGAGGAACATAGATGAAGAGGCTGCAGAGTCTGCCAGGACTAAAGTCATAGAGGGTTCAAATGCAGTGCTAAGAAACAGAGCCAGCTCCTTGAGCACGCGATCTATGCAGCTGCACAGGGCCCCACATGGAGAAGAGCCTCACACTTGGTTTAATGCTCTGCAGTTATCACCTTGAAATTTTTACTTTTGAACAGGAGGCCCTGATTTTTAGTTTGTATGGAGCTCCACAAACTATGACCCCATCTCATGGTACAAAGATTAATAATAAGTATTTCTGAGAAACAAAATCACAGAACCAAATCCTTCTTATATTTTATGTGTATGCGTGTGTGGCTGTTTGACTTTAACAAGTGTCAATCAATCAGTATACATGATTGCCAGCACTTCTCAAAAGAAAGAAGCAACTTCTGACAGACTGCTCCTGACCACATTACCCTTGGAGGAAACCAGCAAATTGACTGTGATTCTTGGCCTTTCCTGCTGAATTCTTACTCACACCTAAGTTTGAAAATATCCTCCAAATGCATATGCCACGAACTTCTAAACATTCTCTGGGATTATCTTTACAAAAAAAAAATAGTTTAAACAGTACGCATAGAATCATTTGGCATTTCCCTTGCCAAAGCACACAGTGTTTTATTCTCAGCCTAGAGAAGCTTTTGTTTACATTCTAGTTGTATAACTGCTTTAAGCATTGACTATCCATGGAGCAACAAATCAAGTTGTGCTCTTGCTGATATTATTCGTAATTTACCTGCTTCCCATTTTGAGAATGAAAGCCCTTGTTCCAACCAACAATGTTTAACTTACATCCAGAAGTCATTTGGAAATGAACCCATCTCCAGTATCTTTTTTTCTTTGAATAATCACATTTATTCAACTCCTTCTTTTCAGTGAGAGTATATAATTTCTCTCTACATACTATTCTCAGCAACTTTCCCATCACAAATTTAGATTGACACAAACAACATGTTTTAGCTCTCATATTTTGATGGAGATAAAAAAATGTAAGGAGCATACGATTCTTATATTCTCTCTCTCTCTCTCTCTCTCTCTCTCTATATATATATATATATATATATATATATATATATATACCCCCACACACATCTATACACACACACACACACACACATAAATATACAAATGTAACCACCACCCAAGATCAAGATGTGGAATATTTCCAACACCCCAGGAAGATGTTTCATACCCTCCTTAGTCAATAGTAAGCCAATAATCTGATCTCCATCATCATAGATTAATCTTGGCTATTCTAGAACTCCGTATAAATGGAATTGGGGTATTTTCACTCATCATATCCGCGCAATTCACCCTGTTGTTTTTGTATAGCAATATACTCATTTTTTTTTTTTTGCTGCATTAATATACCAGAATTAATTTACTCATTCCAAAGTTAAAAACTTTATGTTGTTGAACTTCACTGATGAAATATTCATCATTTTAATTTTAAAAAGGTTTTTATCCTCATCTTTTCAAATGTTGCTTCTCTTCCAGTCTCTCCTCTCCACACCGGGATTCATTAATCTTTTAAGCGGTCCCACATGTCTCTTATACTTTATTCTGTTTGTTCCATTATTTTTCCTCTTTCTTCAATTCTATATTTTCTGTGGATTTGTCTTTGACTTCATTCGTTCTTTCTTCTTCTGTGTCCAGCCTACTATTAATCCCATCCAATGCCTATTACTTCTGAAATCAATACTGTGGAATTCATTTTCCTGCTTCTTCATGATCCTATTGACTTTTATTGTATGTAAACCATCATAGATAGAAACCCAACAGAGACTACAAGATAAGATATTTTCCCCCATAGAGTATTTATTTTTTGCCTGGTTAGACAGAATGTTCTAAAATAGCAGTTTTATTATTTTTCAGGTTTGGCAAAGAAGACAGATCAGGAGATAACTGCCATTGAAAAGACAGTTGGTGACTCACAGATCCCAAGAGAAAGGGGCACGCTACCTGGAGGGTCGCAATGAAGGAGACATCAGCTTCAGTCAGGGGGCAGAGAAAGAGGCAGGGAAACAGAGGAAAGAGAGAAGAAATGGGAAAGGCAGGGTAAGCAGGCTCAGGATTGGCTCTTTTGAATAACTTCAGCAGACATGGGGACATAGGAGCTGCCTCTAGTTTTGGGTAGCTGACCCTGGGGTGGCTAGGCAGGTGAATAGTATCCCAGAGTGTGAGAATCCCATAAGGGAGGCGAGTAGAGGTGTGAGCTTTGGATTGCTTGGTTACATTTGAAAACTGTGCTCACAGGCGAGTTGTCACTACCTCTAGGAATTGGCTAATATTGGAAGGGGCAGTTCCTCCAGGATCAGCAAGGCCCTAAAAGGTTGAAGCATCAGGATACAGACAATAAGACAAGTTATTATAAGGTAATCGTGTTTACAAGACTTCAGTGATGGAGAATAAAACTAGGAACTATTTCAATAAAAACGCCAAGGTATAGAATTTTTAAACCTTAAAACACACAGAGATGCGCATACACACACACACACACACACACACACACACACATCCTAAATCAAAGCAACAGGAAGTATAATCCAATTATTTCATCTAGTACAATATTGAGAAAAACTACTTTTTCTTGAAAAATAAATGAATTACATAATAGACTTTAGAGCAGACACAACAGCTAAACCGAGCTTCAGGCTAGCATTAATGTTGAAATCTATGTCTGTCACAGATTGCCAAATAAAACAGACTTTGTCTCCTTAAAGTTGAGAACTGATTTGTGGTTATCAAAGGTCTGCCAACCCCACCTTGATGACATTTGTCTGACTATAACAAGTCAGTGTGGCACCATGATTAAGAGATCTGAAGTTATTTTGCAGGTTCAAATAATAGAAAGTCATTTGAACTTCTTTAAGTCCAAGATTTCCTCTTCTATAAACAGGAACAGAAATAGGAGCCATCCCACAGAAATTAAATAATCCAATTCACCTGTTTAGTATAATATCTGGCACATGATACATTTAAGGAATTCCAATTTTAAAAATTTATCCATGTAAATACACACACACACGCCCCCCTTGTGTAAGTGTATGTACACACACGTATATATTTATACCTGTACATAAATGCATACATATATGTGTATGTATTTACCACATCTATTACCATCACACTGATTTATATCCTTATCACCATAACCCTGAAATCTGGCAGTATATTTTTAATAGTTCACAATAATTTCACAGTAGTATGATAATGGCTAATACTTTAGAAGTATTTACCTTATGCCAGGCACTGTTGTATGCTGGGGATCAGATAGCAAACATTTTAGGCTTTATACCCAAAAAGCAAAATTGAAGATATTATCTAGGTATGTATATAATCATTTCAGATGCAATCATTTAAGTGTTTAAAAGACTTTAGCTCATGGAAAATAAGTATCTGGATAAATTTGGTCCATGTACCACAGTTTGCTGATCCTTGTTCAAAGAATGTCACACATATTAACTCATTTAATCTTTTGAACCATCTAAGAGTAAGTACTATTAAATCTGTTTTGGGCAAAAGGAAATTGCAGCAAAGAGAGATTAGGTTACTTACTGAATCAAACAGCTACATCTATTAGTGTATAATAAACAGTAGTACCCAGTAAAATGGAGATTATTTCTCTATGTATATTTCCTTCTTTTGTCCATATGCCACTTTTCTGTCCACAGTAAAAGATATATTGATTGGAATAACCCTCTTGTTAAAGAAACTTTCTGACATGAAAAATGCCAGGTCACTGGGAAGCATGCTGGGGGCTACATTACAGGAGAAAGTATGAGAGAAGTGTATAGCGTCTTGCCTACCCATTACCAACATGCCATAAACCCTCTCAGGCTCCTCTAACGGCATTATTTTCTCTCCCCCATATAGAGGGCCAAGATTAGACATTTGATGATAATCAGTCTACAGAAAAAAAAAAATAAAAGAAAAAAGAGAGATGGCAGGAAGAAACTGTGTAAAACAATGAAGCTTCTATCAAGGACTCCCAGTGCAAAGTACAAACACAACAGTCATGTGTCCAGATCGTGAGTCACTGATTTTCACCTCTACGTAACCCAATGATTAGTGTAGGGCAAAAATGCAAACTAAATCATCCATCAGTTTTTCTTTAGACCTTACTGATATCATCTACCCAGTATTTGGTATAACTGATGACATCCACTTATGTCTGATACAGAAGATTAAGTTTTCCTGTCTCTAAAAAGAAACATCAGAGACAGAAAACACAAAGATGGCTTTGGGTCCCAAGCCTCTGGTATCGATGAAAGGCCCTTATTGACTAACTGAAAACAGTTGATGCTTCTTCTGGCTAATGGCGCTGTGAGTCTCTGAGACAAGTGTCATCTTTCCTGGCTCTTCAATCAGTAGCAAAATTAAGTATAAATAGTTTTGTGTAGCCTCAAATAAGATGGCCCTTGACCGGGTAATTATCATTTTGGGAATGTTTCAAAACATTAAAGATTTAATATTTCCAGTATCTGAACACCCTCTAATTTTGGCAAGGCCAAGCAATGAAGATTCTGATCAGATTATAGATAGTGTTCTGCGTATAATAGTGAGGATTTCAAATTGTAAAGCATTAGTGGTGATCAATAGCTAGCATGATTTGAACAACTCCCCTATGCGAAAAGCACTATGTGCTATAGTATGATACAAATCTCAATGGCACACTCCTATCAAAGGTAAAATCAGTACTGAAATCATGCTGGAACAATGTATACTTCTAGAATTCATCTGGTATACAAGATCCACAGTTTGTTAGATGGTGAATATGTGTGAATGTTAGAAATCATATTAATCTGCTATATTCTAGGTCAAAAACAGTTTAATTTTGGCAATTTTGTACTGTCCAAACTACCATAACTTAACAGAGATTTTGAACTAAATAAGTGGGACATTTGCTACATGATGATGATGCTGATGATGATGATGATGATCAAAATTGCTTTGTGAAGAAACTTTTCTTTGTTTGGATATTTTGATGATGCTTATCCATCCACAGCCATAAGACCTGGAATTCCTAAACAACTTAAATAAAAGAAGCCATGTTTGCTTTCACCAAGTCAATTTTGGAATTTCCCTAAGGATCAGTGGTATTGTTTTCTCTAAGCTTAAAGCTTCTGCTTGTTGCTGAGTGGTCGGGATAGAGTCTTGGCTGACAAGCAGTCCTGAGAGCCATCTTGCTGAGCCACAGAGAATCCAATCATGTGACTTCTGGAGAGCAAAGCTCTGTGACACACTGCAGACTGGAAGTTGCCAGGGTTGCGGCCTGAGAAATTTTTACAGAGTGTAACATGGGAGCCTAATGCCTTGCAATTATGTATGCAATTATATTCACTTAAATCATTATCCTAAATATGCCATAAATCATATTATAAGTAGCAGATATCCTTCTTCCATAATAAAAATGGGAGATTTTTAAAGCACAAAAAAAGACAAATACCACAAGATCTCACATACACATGCAATCTAAAAGAGTCCAAATTATAGAAACAGAGACTGGAACGCTTCTAGTTAAGAAGCCAGAAGCTGAGGGTATAGGGAGAAGATTTGGGGAAAGGTTTGTCAAATAACACAAAATTTCAGTTAGACAGGGGAAATAAGTTCAATAAATTTGTTGTACAACATGGTGACTGTAGTTAATCACAATGTATCATTTTTGAAAATCACCAAGGGAAATTTTCTGTTCTTACCCCCCACCCACACACACACCATGTAAGATAATACATATGATTTAGCCCTTCCACAGTGTATACACATTTCAAAACACATTGTATGTCAAAAATATGTACAATATTTATTTTTAATTAAAAATTAATAATGCAAAGGAGGTTATTTTCATACTTAACAATAAATATTTGTTAAATATCTAAACTGTGCCAGACTCTGCCTGCCCCTTTCTCATCTGTCATCTCTTCTTTTATTCCACAACTCATCAATAACAAGATAGAGGTTAGAACCCAGATTTCTGAGCCAAATACAGGCTACTAAGGTGCCACACTGGATTTGTGACCTTAATCGGAATCTTTCTGAGGGCTCTTTGGTAGACATTATGTAATATGTTTTGTAAGATGAACCAATTTGGTAAAACTGAGAACTAGAACAGTTTGCTCTTAATTTCTCTCAGAGAGATTGTGTGTAATTAAAAGTTCCTACATTGAGTATAATGAGACTTTTCACTTAAGCAGTGAGCATAAGCAACCTTGGTAGGAACTGTCCAAAGTTACTGTTTTCTTAAGAAGGAGAAAAAAAGCCAAAGTTCATGATAACTCCCTCCTGACAGAACCAAACTGAACCACCCAGCTTAACTTCCCTAAGGAGAACCTGCGTCAAATTGAACACAAATATTTATCTAGATGGACTTGAAAAGGAAACAGAGACTGCTTCCAGGTGTGGGTTACCAACTACTCCAAAGAGCCAGGCAGTCACAATGTAAACGTGATGGCCACGCCAAACACCCACAACCAAAATGGCAACCAGATGTTCTGCCTAGTATTAAGTTAGAGTTGACAAAAATATTGTGTAAACTATAGAAATAGGAAAAAAATACATCTAAAAACAAGTCAGTGAGAATTTCATTGAATTTTTCATTCCTCTATTAAATATTGGGAATTCTCTTGGAATTTGACTTTCCCAGGTAAATTCTGCAAAAATATAATTGCATCCTCCTTGCATTTAAAATGAAAAGCAGTAATAGACACTGTACTTAGACCATATAGTATAGTTTCATGACAATTGTGCAGGGGCTGGGGAGGAGGCAGGGTAAGGCTTGGTCACAAGGCCTTCAAGAGCCTAAAACTGACTGTCAATTCACAGAGCTGAGGGAGACCTGGCTCTGCCACAGCCTTCAGAGGTCTTAGAAACCCCAACCAGTGCTCGATTTCTGGTCAAGTTCACTGGCAGTGTTATCACACACTCTGTAAGATGTAAAACAAACAAAACCTGCACTCCCTTAGAGTATCTACAGGGTTGGATTCCTAATTTTCAGGGCCCAGTGAAAATGAAAACATGCGACTCCTTATTCAAAAGGCAAGAAATTTTTTTTTTTTTCCCTGAGGTCACTCTTCCAACCAGTCAAGGTGTTTCTGTTTGTTGTGTTTTAATTTGCTAATTAATGTCAAACTTCCCTGGATACAAGTATACTCACTGGGCAAATGCAGACATGGAATTCCTCAATTCTTCCCACAACCTCTCCAACTCAGCACATGGCCTCAGAGATTGCCTCGGGCTTCTCACACCTGCTACAAGGCCCTCCACAGCGGGGCAAAAGGAGACAGTGTTCTCCAAACAGGAGCAAGGAGTGGGGAGCTAAGTGCCTTTTGGGGGGAGGAAGCCATATAGCAGGAGGACCAACATGTGAATCAGGCTCCAAGTCCCTGTTGCATGTTCCATGGGCCCATGGACTTCACTTTCAAAACCCAAGTTCAAAGATAAATTATTTAAAATACCAAGACAGCAACCACATTGCATTAAACCCCAAGCATAAAGCCCTCTAAGCACAGAGCCAAGGGCAGTGTCACTGGTCACGCCCATAGAGCTAGTCCTGAATTCCTGACTGAACCCCATAGGAAAGCTTAATCAGAACAACCATAGGTCCTGCATTATTCAAAATATAGTGCACATGTCATTCTCAATCAGTTATAAATCTCAAAAGCAACCCAGAACTCCTGAAGCTTCATAATAGGGCTTTAGATTAAGTGCCTTGCATTAGGTGTCATGCCTGTCAAAAACACCCTTCATTAGCCACATATAGCAGGCATAAAGGGGCTTAGGGTCTTTTTCCCAGAATGACACAGGAGGTTCACAGTGGCGAGCCAAGGTATGACAGAGGCAGCCCACATCTGTACCTGCTTTCGTAGTCTCCACATATTTATATGCACAGCAAGGCTGTCTCCTATTCTCTCAAGATGCATTTATTAGTACTGATTTTGTCCTAAGAAAATGAATACAGGCAGACACTCAACAAGACAAAGAAAGGAAAAGCAAAGAATATTAAGGTGAATCAGAAAGAATTACAAATTAAAAGCCTAATGATATTAAGACATGTGTTGTCTTATAAACATCAAAAAGCACCTTGAGTGATTCAAAATGATGAACAAAAAGAAGGATGCACTTCCAGATACTTCATGGATTAGGATTCAAGCAGTGGGGATACTGTTTCTTAGCATGGTGGGTGAAAAAGGGAATTTATTGAAATTGATTGTTGGACAGTCAGAATCACTTAGCGACTCAGAAATTCGAGTGCCTTGAAGAAAGAACAAGAAAAAGTACAGTGGAGCCAAGCCATTGCAGCAGAGGTAGCAGTACTGGTTCACCAGAGAGGGGAAGGATAACACAAACAGAGAGAAACTCAAAGGGCAAATATAGCATGGAAAAATCAGGAGATAAGAAAAGTAACCTGAACTTAGCTTATCTAGTGAACTGGTAAATGAAAAGGGCTCTGTATTTCTTAACAAGCAGAGATCTGAAATGGCAGCCATCTTGAGGAGGTCATGCTGCAGTTTACTACTGTGGGAGCCCAGGATATCATGGCAAACATAGCCACAATATTCCAGCAAACGCCAACAATGTGGCCTATAGTACCTAGCACAATATGAGTGAAACACACAGAGCAGATTGTACCCAAGGGGATTCAATCCAGAAAAACAAAGGAGAGTATAATTCACTTTCACATTGAGTCTGGCAGTTCACATGACCAGCTGAAGAGTATTGGGAAAATAAACAGGAAGGTATAAATACATTCAGGAACTATGTTGGGAAGGCCATATTAAGGGGCAACAGAATGTGAGAGACTTGTGAAGGGTTGGTTCCGCTGGCCTATGAGTAGACTTCCTGGGAGGTTCCTGAGATCCAGACTCCCAGAGGAAATTGATGTCTGTGTGGCCCTAGGATTGTGTTGATCTACCAAAGTCTGTAAGGCCAGATTTAACCTGATCCCCACGCACCAGAATTTCCCTCTGAGAATCTGCAACTGCCCCACCCTGAGAGTACATCAATCTGCTCTGTCCAGACAAAACTGCAATTGCTATTACTTCTCATTCTATCCTACCTTATGCTGATGTAGAGGGAAGCTGAGAGCTCTTTCAACCAGATCAGTCTTATGCCATTCCAGCTGAGTGAGAGCTCTGTGAGCAAAGCAAAAGATGAAGGGGTTAATAACCCCCAGGCCTTATATGCCCCACTACCACAACATATTTCAAGAAGAAATGGAAAGGACACTTGGGCATAGGCAGTGACCATACATCCTCATAAACTGTTTTGACCACCTCAATGGACACAATTCTTTCTTTTTTCCTTAAGAAAAGTAACTATGGTCAGAATATACAAGAACTCTTGGACAACATCATGAGAACAAATTTAAGAATCATTGGAATTGAAGAGGGTTATGACATACAGGTTAATGGCATGAATAACCTTTTCAGGGAAATGGTAACAGAAAATATTCCAAACCTTGAAAATGAGATGGACATACAGGTACAGAAATCATTCACAATCCCAAATAGAATCCAAAAAGAACCTCTCTGCAATACATCACAAACAAAATACTTAATATACAGAACAAAGATAAACTTCTAAAAGCCTCAAGAGAAAAATATCAGGTCACATTTACAGGTTAACTAATTATGAGTATCTCTGATTTCTTAGCACAAAATCTAAAAATATAGAAGGGTTTAGAATGATGTTTTCCAAGCAGATAATAAAAGGATCTGTGACTACTAAGATGGCACTGCAGAAAATACTTAATAAAATACTTCACACAGAAAAAAAAAAACCAAAAACAAACCCCATAGGCCACACAAATGAACAGATCTCATTTGAAAACTAGGTCAGAAAATAAAAAATATGACCAAATCAAACATTAGAAATGACTCAAAATGGCAGGAATTAAAAAAACATGTCTTCATAATAATGTTGAATGTAAATAGTCTCAATTCTTCAATAAAAGGCAAAGACTGGTGGAATGGATTAAAAAATAAGACCCAATATATATTGTTTGCAGGAGACTCATCTTAAAGGTAAAGACAGCCACAGGTTGAAAGCAAAAGGATGGAAATTGATGTCCCGTGCAAATGAAGCCCCAAAACAATCAGGAGTAGCAACTGTCATATCCAGCAAAGCAAACTTCAAGCTAAAATTAATCAGAAGAGATGAAGAAGGACACTTCATATTAATAAATGAAATAATCCAACAAGAAGTTATATTGATAGTAAATATTTGTGCCCAAAACTTTGGTGTACTTAATTACATAAAACAGACATTACTTGAATTAAAGACTCAGATAGACCCCAGTACAATAATACTGGGTGATTTTAACACACCTCTCTCATCAATAAATAAGTCACCCAGACAAACTTTTCAGACCTAAAAATATTATAAATAAAATAAACTTTACATATATCCTTAAATATATGTTAACCCACAACAACTGAATACACTTTTTTCTTAGCACCTCATGGAATCTTTTTCAAAATAGACTATATTTTAGGTCACAAAGCAGCTCTTAGAAAATACCAAAATTGATTTAAAAAAATCCTTTGCATCTTATTAGATCATAATGGAATTAAATTCGAAATCAACATGACATAACCCTACAAAAACAACATAAAATATGGAGATTGAACAATACTCTTTAGGACATGTGATAGAAGAAATAAGGGGTAAAATTTTAAAATTCTTAGACTCAGTGAGACAGTAATACAACAAACAAAAAAGTCAGGGACTTTATAAAGGTAGTTCTAAGAGGAAAGTTTATGACTATAAATGCCTATATAAGAAAATCAGAAAAATCCCAGAAACAACCTAATGATGCCATCTCAACCCCTGAAAAACAGAACAAGCCAATTCTAAAATTAAATCTAAGAACAGAGTTCAAATCAATGAAATAGAGAATAAAAACAATTCAAAGGATCAATGAAACAAAGAGTTGTTTCTTAAAAAAAGATAAACAAGATTGATAAACCTTTAGCCAAACTAACCAAAAAGAAAAAGAATAAAGACCCAAATTAGTAAAATTAGAGATGAAAAAAATGAGATATCACCACAGACATCACATAAATCCAGAGGATCAATTTTTTTCAAAATTTATGCTCCAATAAACTGGACAACATATTAGAAGTGTGTATATTTCTAGACACGTGACTTACCAAAATTGATTCAAGAGGACATAAAAACCTGAACAAATAACTAGTAATGAGATGGAAATGCTAATAAAAAGCCTTCCAACAAAGAAATGCCCAAGAATAGATGAATTCTCAGTAGAATTCAACCATCTTTAAATAATAAGTAATTTCAATGCTCCTCAAATATTCCAAGAATAGATATGGCTGAAACTATTCCAAATTCATTCTATGAAGCCAAAACCAGAAAAGGACACATCAAGGAAAGAAAACTATAGAACAATTTCCTGGAGGAATGTAGATGCAAAAATAAAATCAGCAAATTCTGGGGAATTATTTTGGCCAAATTATATTATTATCATATTCAAGAATATATTAAGAAGATTGTTCATCACAACCAAGTGGATTTTATCCCAGGGTTGCCAGGATGGTTTAACATATTCAAATCAATAAATGTAACTAATCACATAAATAAAATTGAGGACAAAAGCACATAGTCATCTCCATAGATGCAGAGAAAGCCTTCAACTAGAAAAATAAAAAGAAAAAACAATGTGAACATTCACTTGGAAGAATAAAATTTCCAGAATAGACAAAGTAATTCTAAGCAAAAAAAAAAAAATGGAATAAGTATCATAGTGCCTGACTTTAAATTATACTATAGAGCTATAGTAACAAAAACTTCTTGGTAGTGACATAAATAAAGACACATAGACCAATGAAACAGAATAGAAGATGGAGAGACAAACCCACACAGATACAGTCATCTGATCTTGGACAAAGGCACCAAAAACATTCATTGGCAAAAAGACAGCCTGTTTTATCAAATGCTACTGGGAAAATTGATTATCCATATGTGGAAGAATGAGGCTAGATCTTTATCTCTAACCCTGTACAAAAGTCAACTGAAAATGGATCAAAGACCTACCTAGGAATTAGACCAGAAAATTTGCAACTTTTAGAATAAAACAGAGTTAACACTTCAACATATAGGCATGGGTGATGATTTTCTCACTAGAACTCCTGAACCTCAGAAAATAAAAAAATTATTAATAGGATGGCATCAAATTTGAAAGCTCTTGCACAACCAAGAAAAAATTAAGATGTGAGGAAATAACCTACACAATGGGAAATTAATCTTTGATAGCTACTCTTCTGACAGAGAATTCATATGAGAACATATAAAGAACTAAAAATCTTAACATCCAAAACCCAAATAATGCAATTAATAAATGGGCAAATAAAGTAAAAATTGGATGTCATCAAATTTTCATCAAAATTTCATCATTTTTCAAATGAAGAAATGCAAATAACCAATAAATATATAGGGGAAAAGTTCAATATCATCAGCAATTAAGGAAATGCAAATCAAAACTACACTGAGATTTCATCTCACTCCAGTTAGAATGGCAACCACCAAAAATACAAACAATAATAAATGCTGGAGAAGATATGGAGAAAAAGAAACACTTTTACATTGCTGGTGGGATTGCAAATTAGCACAACCACTTTGGAAATTTGTACGAAGATTCCTCAAAAGACTAGGAATGGAACCACTATATGTTCCAGATATATCACTCCTTGGTATTCATCCTAAAGAATTAATGATATCATACTGTAATGATACATGCATACCCATGTTTTTAGCAGTGCAATAGCCAAACTATGAAGCAAAATTAGGTAGCCATCACTGGGTGAATGGATAAAGAAAATACAATACATATGCACAATGAAATTTTATTCATCTGTAAGAAGAGTAAAATTCTGGAAGCTTGATGAAACTCAAGAATATCATGTTGGGTGAAATAACTTAAAATCAGAAAGTCAAATATCATGTTTTCTCTCATATGCAGAAGCTACAGAGAAAAATGAAAAAGGGGATAGGTTCTCAAGAAAATTGAAGGGAAATCAGTAAAATAGAGGAAAGAGATCGGGTGAGGGAGGAGAAAAGAAAAAGGAAGAATACTGGGGAATTATTTTAGCCAAATTATATTACTATATTGGGTACATGGACAAATATGTAACAATGAATCCCAACCATTATATACAACTATAATGCACAAAAAACATGGAAGAAAAACTAAAACAAAACAAAAAAAAAAGAAGCACACTTGATGTTCTCCTAATTAAATTCTTTAAGGGGCTCCTCTTAACCCATATAGGGCCAGCTGATTAGTCTTACAGGAAGGAAGCTAAAAACTCAATTTCAATGTACTGGAATCTAAGTGTAGCCAATTTATCTGCTCTGAAATTTACTTATAAAAAATACACACTAAACCACCACTTAATTATCTATTTTATATTATGTTGTTTCACTGTCTATAAATGTTTAGGAATTGGATATTATTCATATATTTAACTTTTCCTCTCCTATAAAATTCCCTGTTTTCTAATTCCTAGTACAGTAATACATAAACAAGATGTATGCTAAAGTCTTAATTAATTTAAGGCTAAAAAACACTTCTAATAATTCTTTCAGGGAAATTATTCTCTGATATCCACAAGTTTGACCTCTGCAAGTTTAGAATTTTTGATCCTAAAAAGGGAAAAAAAATCTATAAAGAATCTCTCTAAATGATAAGCTCTACCTGTTGCTATCTGTGCCAAAAAATTTATATATATATAAAAAAATTATATATAAAAAATTTATATATAAAAAATTATACATATGAATATATATACATATATACGTATATATATACGCATATATATATACATATATACATATACACATATACACATATACACATATATACACATATACACACATACACACATATACACATATACACATATACACACATATATACACATATACACACATATACACATATATACACACATATACATATATATACACACATATACATATATATACACACATATACATATATATATATGACTCACCCTCTTGACTGGAGTAATGGGCTCTGATCATCAATCAGAAGGAGGCAGAACTATGCTTACCCAGAGGACAAAAAGGGGTAAGTTTGACACTCAGGTGATATACTTGGGCTTCACTTAGTATTCCCTTCCCCAACTATGATGCTAATAATAAAAGTATAATGGTAATAGTAAATGCAACAACCACTCCTAAAAATGAGGTTTGAACTCCTCACAGAAAGGACTCTGGATCTCCAACTAAGAAAGGCCCATAGACCAGCCAAGAGCAAAGGAGGTTTGAATCGTTAACAGAGAAGAGAGGAAAATAAGAATCATCTGTGATTTTGAGGAAAACTGCAGTGGTGGGAGGAGCCATCATTTGTCTTGCTAACCAGCATCATAATAGTTACCCTCAGGAAAAAGGCCCTCTGGAATCCTGTAGGAGCTGGCCCCATAATTTATCAGAAGTAAGTGGATCCAAGATGTACATGGAATGGACCATAATGAACACGAAGTGAAATCTTCCCTTCAAAATAAAAATAAAATTATCCCTCCAGCTATGGGAAGGTTGTTGACTATCATCAACTCCTTGAAAACTGCCTCAGCTGAAGAAGGCTCCCTGCCCAGTCATGCCCCATTGGGCAGACCACATATAATGAAGGTTCTGTGCATTTTCAAAGCCCTCTCAGCCCGAGTCAGGGCAACTCTAAAAGGATATTCCAGCTTCAGAGCTCCCCACAGTGTAGGGAAAGACTTGCTATGACTGCACCTCAGCCCAACTTCCCCCGAGCCCAAGTTTTCTTTTTCTTTAATCACCTTTCTGTACACTAGCTCCATCTCAGAAGTTGCTTCTTGAAGACTGCAACTCAGGACACACACTATTACTTTGACTAACAGGAAATTCTTTATCCAAATCATCATGTTCCTTCATTCAGGTCCAAACTTATCTAGAGATCAGATGGACATCAAGAAAGACAGGAGGCTTGATCTGTGTTGAAAATGCTATCCCATGGTGAAAGGACCTAGTAGCAAAAGGGTAAGATGAGGAGGTGCAGCATCAACTTTCCACATTAGAACAGTGATGCTGAGAAAGTTTCACAGAATAACTTCAAAAAATACGTGTATGTACCCCTTGAAATAGGCAATATTTTCATGCTTACCACAGAGAAAGCATCACCCACGAGCCAGGATGGGTCAAGGATGCAGAACACATGCTGCTATAGGTTTAATAACCAGATATCCATCCAGAGGGGGAAAAAAGCACCAATTGTAATGTTTACTTATTTTCATTATATGAAGACTCTCACCATAGCTGACTTTTAAGTTACCAGTGTGACATCATTGATTGTAGCACTAGACAGAAATGTGTAACAGCATACCGTTACAATTGTATTTCCACTACACAGGTATAATACCTGTAAGAGGATAGACTATAGTAAGGTATAGTAAAATAATTAGGAAGTCACAAACTTTATTGCCTTTGTTTTTAATATAACTTAATTATAATTTTATATAACTTAAGTTTTAATAATGGCATGTTTGAGAGTTGGCACATCAAATTTCTGAAAATTTAATCAGGTGTAGAGCCAGTTAAGACAAAAGACTTCGACTTATCCCCTCACTCCTTGTAGAGAACAGGCCATGCCCTGCTCTGAGTTACTCCATATTTATGAAACAGCAGTTTGCCGAGTTAACTCCATTTTGAAAACAAGTACCAAGGTAAAATGACCCTATACCTTGCTTGTCCAAGTAAACAACCACCATCCACCCAGCACAGTCATAGGGCACAACTGATAAATAAATTATGCTACTAAAAAATGACCACCTGTGAACCTCTTAAATTAAGTCAGTGGCACATGGATGCATAGGCCTATCAAACTCACATCAGGATGACCAGATCCGTGCATTTATCAAACACAACAAATCACTGAATGAAGCAGTCCCCATATCTAAGACCCATACAAGAAGAAACACCCTGTTTGAGTCAGCTTTTTCACTGCTATGAGAAAAGGACCTGATAAGTAAAATTAGAGGAGGCAAAGTTTATTTTGGAGGCTTACAATTTCAGAGGTCTCAGTCCATAGATGGCTGACTGCATTGCTCTGGGCCCAAGATGAGGCAGGCATCATGGAGGAAGAGTGTGGAAGGAGGAAAAGGAAGCTCAGAACATGGCACCAGGAAGCAGAAACAGAGCCCTACTCAATGTGCACAAAATATATACCCCAAAGGCCCACCCCCAGGGACCCACCTCCTCCAGCCATACCTCCATGCCTAGAGTTACCACCCAGTTAATCCCTATCAAGGGATTAATGCACTGATTAGGTTAAGGCTCTCATAGCCAAATCATTCCACCTGTAAACTTTCCTACATTATCTCATGCATGAGCTTTTGGGGAATGCCTATATCTGAACCATAATACACCCAAAGACTGGTTGCAGTGGTACACAACAACCCATCTTCAGACCCTCTAGTGAATAGGCATTACAAGGTCAAAAAGTGATGAAATACCAACTCTGTCCCCCATTTAGCCCAATCTCCCTGTTTGATGTGACCCACTTTGAAACTGCCTGCCTTCTGAACCCTGGCCTAAAATAAGTTTAGCACCCTGACAGCTGGGCACCCTCAGCAAGTTCTTTGGCTGGGTCCATAATCTTCTCTGAAAACCCGAAGTGGATTCTTATTTTCTCTGCTTTTGTTCACAGTGAAGCCTCCTGAAAGACTGGTTGACTTAACCCTATCCTAGCCATACTGGAACCTACATATATCATACTGTATAAAGTATGATGTGTGACTTGAGTATTGTAGATATTAATCATTAAGATTGCAGGTAAAGGGTTGGGGTTGTGGCTCAGCAGTAGAGAGCTTGCCTCGCATGTGTGAGACCCTGGGTTCGATCCTCAGCACCACATAAAAATAAATAAATAAAATAAAGATATTGTGTCCAACTACAATTAAAAAATAAATATAAAAAAAAGATTGCAATTAAAGACCCTGAGATTGCCTGGCCCAAGGCTACCATGTGACCCACAAGTACAACCAATGAAAGTGATGTAGTTTGTGAATTTATTGTTATCCAATATATTCTGACTATAGAAAGACACAAAAGTGTCTGGTCTATCTTAATGGCACAACTTACTCACAACACTCTTCTTACCAGTCTTCAGCACAAAATGCTAGAATTAGAAGAGGAAAAAGAAGAAAAGAATGAAAAAAAAATCCTTTTTTCCTTTACCTGGGCTAGATAGAAACTGAAGGGGAAAATATTCTAGTTATTAATTGCGATCTAATTAGACCACCCTGAATTATAGTCTTTTCTCTCATGATTCCAAGTGTTGACTGGACTCAGCTGGATGGTTCCTCTCTCCATACAAAGTGAGCTGAAGTTGCCATCATCTGGATTGACCAGGCTTTCATGGTCAAGGTGGCTCATGTACACATCTGGCCTATTGGCAGAGACAGCTAGTATTTTTAAATAATTGGTCTCTCTCTCTCCACACAAGCTTGGGCTTCTATATTTCTATACCACCTCACTATATAATATGGCAACATGCCAGATTTCTTACATGGTGATTTTGGACCTCCAAAAATCAAAATTAAAAAGCTTATAGACCTTCTTATGACTTAGACTCAGAACTGGCACAGCATTATTTCCACTATATTGCTGACTATGAGTCACAGGCTCAGTTAAGAATCAACAAGTATAGGGACAAAAAAGGGCATAGTTCATTGAGGGCCATCTGTGGAGACTACCATAGGATGGAAAGATATGTGAAGAAAGGAAAGAAAATTTAAATTGGATTTGAAATTGGAGGTGTTATATTTAAGATTAGATCAGACTGAGTTTTTAAATAAATAAAATGATAGAAAATTATGTATTCTAAATAAATAGAAAAGGAATACTGAACATAACAATAATAGTTATTCATTACTATAACAAACTACCAGAAGCAGGCTACTTTGTAAAGAAAAAAAAAGGTTTATTTAACTCTATGTGGGAGGTTCAAGAGCATGGTGTCAGCTCTAGTGAGAACCTTTTGGAGGTTACATCACAAAAGGTGAGAGTACATGACAGAGAGAGAAATCACAGTCAGATAGAAAGCCAGAGAGTGATTCAGAGATTAGGCTCACTCTTAATCAAACTGCTCCTGTGAGAACTAACTTGGGGTCCCACAAAAATTTCCATGTTCCCTTCCAAAGGAGTACCCTCAAAGACCTAACTTCCTACTAGGTCTCACCACCTGTCAACATCCTCACACCATGCACTAAGTCTCCAACATGTGAGAAACACTATTCATGTCCCAACCATAGCAAACTCCTAACTCAATTTTAACTAATCAATAAACCAGCTAGATAAAACAGTGCTTAGTAGTGACCATGAGTTATTAACAAAATAATGTTCCTCAATTACCATACCAAAATCGAAGTAAGTTCCTATCTGAACAGTAAAATTGACAACTCTTTTACAAATGTTTCATTTTTCGTCATAAATTTCAGTTTAAAACTCAGCATGTGACCCCATTCCAGCTTTCCACGAATCAACTTTCGCAAACATGGAAACTATGGCAAAACAAAGTGTTCTGTAGTACACACCACATCCTGCACAGTTTTGAACACATTAAGAACCAGCTGCTTGGAATTCTCAGAACCTGTTAAATACTTTCTTTAAAGCTAAGCAATATTTCAGAGAACATTTTTTTACATATCATTAGGAATAATATATTGATAAGTCTTTTAATCTATGGTGGTAACATATTTGCTAAGTTCCTTAACAGTTTAAAAAATACCTTCATGTATATTATTTTATTCTAAACTTTATCCACCTTATTGCTTCCATATTGCAAAAAAGAAAATCAAGTCCTTCATCTCAACCCTCTACTTAGTCTTACACATGGAGATACAATAATTCCTCCCACAAAAACATATTTGACTGATCAGGAACAGTAAAATGTTAGATTTGAAATTCCAAAGAATAAAGAGAAACAAGTAGTATTTGTAGAAGATCTCTAGGTAAAATTAATATAAATGTCTATGTTTCCAAAAGGGGATGCTTCCGACTTTAGAAGCATAAAAGAATAAAAGAAACAACAACAAAAAATATCAATAAAAATAAGAAATTATACCCTATCTGATTCAAATGTATGTCAAGATAATTGTACTGTCATGTACAAAATATAAATAAATAAAAAAGAAAGAAAGAAAGAGGCAGCTCTCATTGACCATTTTAGAAATAAAAAAATAGCAATAATAAATAAAATGCATAAATAGGTACTGTAGAGGAAGGTGTAGAACCAAGATCTCCGACCCATTTTTATTAATTCTCAACGTGTAATGTCAAGTGAGTCATTCATCCTCTCTGAATCATATTTCTTGTGCTGTGTCAATATTTACTGGCCGTGTATGACACACAAAGCACATCCCTGAAGGCGAGATAACAGCCACCTCAGAATTTGTTCTCTCTCTACCTTTGTAAACTTATACCCACAAACTCCAGGAGGGTGAGAGGCAATGACATCAGTCCAGCATTAGTGCGAAAATAACCTTGATCTTGACCACTTGCTGGATGAGGTGAACGCTGAAGTGGGTTGTGTAGGAAGGAATAACTTATCAACAGATGAGATCTCTGTCCTACTAGGAGAGATTTAGGGCAGAAAATCAACTTGCTCTATCCAGTCCTGCTTCCTTCCCATCCTGATGACAGTCCAGTGACAATTCACAGAGTGTTCTCTCCTCCTCCTCCTCCTCCTCCTCCTCCTCCTCCTCCTCCTCCTCCTCCTCCTCCTCCTCCTCCTCCTCCTCTTCCTTTTCCTCCACCTCCACCTCCACCTCCACCTCTATCTCTTGCTTCTCCTTCTTTCTCCTTCCTCATGGAGAGTGAATGAGCTCTAGTTATCAGCTGATCCAGTGTCCTACCTGGCTCCAGCTTTACTTTAAAATGTCTGTTTTCTTTGTTTCTGTGTTTTTTCTCTATCTCCCATCACTCCTACTAGAGATCCTCTGTTGATGCTGCCTGGGTCAAGGCCCTTCCTCCTCCTCCTCCTCCTCCTCCTCCTCCTCCTCCTCCTCCTCCTCCTCCTCCTCCTCCTCCTCTTCCCCCTCCTCCTCTCTTTCTCCTTCTCCTTCTTTTTTAGTAAAATCCATTCGTAACCTGCAAGCTTTACAGAGAGGAGAGTTTGCTGATGGGCTTCAGTTTGCCAAACCTTGTTCTATACCAACTGAGTAGGTTAAACTAAGACAGGCCTGAAAGTTTTAGTAGGAGAGATATTTCACATGATGCCCTATTTCAAAGATAAAACATTTAAGGTAAAATTTTATTGGCAGGCAAATCAATAATGCCCTCAGCTGAGGAACATTAAGCAAAACCATTCACATGAACAAAAACATTCCTGCTGTCAGTGCAGTGTTTTCTTTTCCTTGAAATAAAAGGAAGACTGCTTTCTAAGTTTGAGGTCCAAATATTCTTGAACTGACATATACGTCTCTTGGAAAAGAAATATTATTAACAATTAGATGTGAGCATTTGCAGTAAAGAGTGGTTTTCTATAATTTTCTCACTGTTTCACAAAATCTAGCAGCAGCCTTCAGAAAAGAGTCGTAAAATCACATTCACTTGTAATTTTCTGTTGAAAACAAGCTATGTGAAAATGAATCAGTGAAATCACTTATCAAGAGAGCCCCTATCTGCTTAGGGGCTACTGAGACCTCAGGTCAGCCGCCCTGTCCATGAAATGGGTGTCACACTCCTATCACCCACTACCTTCCAACTCAGCAGGTAGAGGAACCAATGAGTAGTATCACCCTAAGAGCCAGGCACTTAAGAATGTTCATAGAATGAATTATTGTTAGTGAATAAATAAATGACGTGCTCAGAAAAGATACCCAAGTAGAACTCTCCTCCACTCTGATTTTGTTGTTTTCCTTCTGCTCAGGCTTCAGTGACATTTTTCTTAATGGCTCATTTGGCATTAATATCTAGTCAAAGTCATCTTTGTTTGAAAATGGACTTTAATCTCGGTTTTCAAATTCTTATTAGTTTTATATCACATAACTGCTTTTTTTCCCCATAGAACACAGAAATCAGAGCGTTGCATTTGTAAATCAGAATTAAAATTTCCCAAAGGAGAGAACTGAGAATAGAAACGTGGTGTAATTTGTGCTTTCCCTTTTTCCTCTTCCCTCTTGTAGGTACAGTCTTTTTAGAGGAGTTTACTGTTAATCCTATAATGATACCTGAAGGAAAATCAGTGAGGCTAGAGTAGGTCTGATTTTTCTAACCATATATACTATCAGTTAAAGGTTAGAAGTAACTTTGGGAAACCATCACCACAAAGACTATGGTTAAACTAAAAATAACAGAATACAATTTGAAAGGGGAGGATGACTGCGGTTCAGACAGTTTTTTCTTTATTGTAGGTTTATAGGCAGAGGTTACTATGGAGTCAATCATCATGGTTTCCTTTTTTTTTTTTTTTTGGTGGGGGGAAGTAGCGGGGATTGAACTCAGGGGCACTCAACCACTGAGCCACATCCCCAGCCCTATTTTGTATTTTATTTAGAGACAGGGTCTCACTGAGTTGCTTAGTGCCTTGCTGTTGCTGATGCTGGCTTTGAACTCATGATCCTCCTGTCTCATCCTCCCAAGCTGCTGGAGTTACAGGCATGGACCACCACTCCAGCTACCATCACGCTTTTGACAGGCCTTCTTTTGCCTTGCAGTCCATAGTGCTCCTGGACACTATCCTCTTCTCTCATTATATTTTCCATCTCCCTAAAACTCTCTCTGATTCACTTGTTTCTGGGGTACTTGATCTGGCATCTTCTTCATTGGAAGTAAAATATGGAATGTCAGGATACTCCAGTGGAAGGAGGAATTCTTCAAGAAACGAGGAAGGAGTAAAGAGTTGAGCATTGGATGCAATTTTCTCTTAAAATGGTGCCTAAGTTTCTTTCTCACCTGGCTCAGGTGCCACCTGCGGTAGCTCACAGCAAACAGGTGGTGGGATTCTTTGCTTCCAGGATTTACGTGAGTGTGAAAGCACTGCAGTTACTGATCAGATTGCATGCCAGCCTGTGCTAACTGGGGACTTCAATCTTCCAAATGAGCAGTGCTCTAGGAATCAGCTGTTTTCCCTCCTGCTCAACACAATAATATTTTACCAAAAAGAAAGGCAAATCTCTTTAAAATAGTAAAACCACGGAAGAGCGCTCCATGCTGCTCCACAACAGTTCACTTTGAGAATTTCAAACATGAATTGAATAATCATCCTGTATGTGAAAGGGGCCATAATTCAAAATGATGATATTGCCTGGTCATTCAGTTTATAAATCATGATATAAAAAGAAATGGTGACGTACAGAAGAAAATTGAGTTACTGCATAACCCGGAAGGCCGAGGAAAAGAAGTTAGAGGCCCCAGGGCTCTGTGCTGCTGTCTTGCTTCCATGCCCTCAAGGGAGCACATTTCCCTCCCTGAGAGACACTCCTGTGCAGGCACTCCTCTGGGCTCTCCTCCTTTCTTACTCATAGAAGCTTAATATGTCTCAGAGAAACAGTGGCTCTCTCTCCTTTCTGGCTTCCCTTATAACTCCAGATGACACTGTTGTGATCAATGAGATGTAAGTGGTGATTGACAGATGGGTTCCTGGGACACTTTTTTAAATGAATAAAATTGAGCTGGCCTTGACCCCTTTCACCTTTCCCCTTCTTTATCACCATGTTTGAAGGTAGAAGAGCCATCTTACAATCATGAGAAAGAGAAGTTGAGCTAAGGGTGGCTGGCTAGAAAGATGAAGCCCTTGTTCCAGCCCTAGACTTCTTCCTCTGGACTTATTTTTTCCTGAGGAAAAAAAGGGGGGGGGCTAATATGTTTAAGTCAATGTCATTCTAATTATTTGAGCCTCTAGCTGACATATGCATCCAGAGTAAGCAATCTGAGACTGGGCTTCACTGATCAAAGTCAAAGAGCTGACAGATATTGGTGGAGTCATGATTCAAACCTACATCTGTTTCCAAGGAGCCACTATCTTTCCACCTTTTGATCTCTGCTCTTTGTCTCTGCTTCCTCATAGGAGAACTAAAATTGGGGTGCTTTCTCATAGCTTAGAACTTCTGGGAGATGTTCCTAAAAATGAATCCCTTCACACTGTCATTTTACAACAGACCAATCTCCCATCTGACATTTTCATGCCCAAAGTGAGTCCATAGGTATTATGCCATTCATCTGTGGCAATGCAGGACCAGCTCCCTAAAGAGGGCCTGGGACATGAGGAGTGAGGGTGTCAGATTTCAAGGACTGAAGGTATGGAAGAAAAGGCTTTTCAAACAGAGGACCCTTTGGACAGAAGCATAAAAAGTGCCAACTCCATTTTGGCAGAAGCGAAGTATATGTGAAGGGCTACATTCACATTTTACAATTATTTATGCACTAAACATTTCCAAGCTAATTTTTGAGTTGGCATATAGTGAAAACCATAAAAATAAACAAAAAAAATGTTTTTGAAGTGTCAAATAATAAAGCTGGTAGGTGAGACTAATATCAGACCACCTAAATTAAGCAAGTCCACTACAATTTAACTGCAAAACTGAATTTGAACTTTTTGATAGTAAAAGCAAAAACAAGAACATAACATATTATATTGTGTTCACTATTAATGAATGGAAGCAAATTTCCCAAGAGTTCACTTTGAAGCATTTGTGGAGTACAGATTTATGTAGTAGGTTATTTTTAAGCTATTTGCAGACTTACAGGCCTGGGACTTTAATTCAGTGTAGGTGGACGCTGGGCTCTACTAGTGAGTGATACTAAATAGACACCAAAATTCAAGAACTACTGTACAAGGAAGTGAAGACAAAAGAAGAAATAAAGACACAGAAACTGCCTTCTATGAATTTCTAACCCTGGAAGAGGGCAATGAAGAAACTATCATCTGTAAATGATAGTGATGGGCTTTTTTATTTTATTAAATCTTACTAAATCCTTATGTCTCCTCAAGAGTTAGGTGTTATCAATAGTCTCCTTTTACAGATAAGAAAACTAAGATGTTGAGAGGATTGATTGCCTAGCCAATGACAGAAAGTTAGTAAGTGGTGGAGTTGAAAATTAATCTCACTTGATGTCATAACTCCCTTTCTTTCAATGGATGCCCCAGAGGTCTCCAAATGTAAAAGTAGCAACTGAACCCCTTCTTTAAACAAAACCATCTGAAGAGGTTCAATGTACAAAACATGATAGCAAAGCTACTCTGACCGACTGGAGTGGATCACACTCCCATCCTCCTGGTTTCTTCTCCTAAGGCCTTTCCATGATTGTCAGAAGATCCCAGCTCAGTGACTCTGGGAATGTTCAACCCCATAGTTAGGGGGCCAGGGTGCTGAAGGATATCTCTCTCCAGACTCAGACTTCCCTGTGTCTAGAAGATGAGGTAATGACAAACAGGTCTCCACAGAAATGATGCTAGGTAACATGATGGCTTACTCTTCAGCACCAATTTAATCAACAGTGTGGATTCTTTCTCCTTCACATGGCTACTCTTTGACTGACATTCATAAAAGCCAGGGAGATGCTGCTAGATGGTAGATATTTAAAAACATTTATGTGGAGAGCTGAAGTCATATCATCTTACTAGGTATGGAATAAAACTAAATGCATGATTAGCATGTTCTAGAATCTGTATCAATTTTCTCTGTTGAGTATGTATATTTTTCAAAATATGCAAAGGGAGAGAGTTAAAATCAGAATTACCAGGAGGATACAGAAGAATGTGTTCTAGAGATGACTTAAAGTTTTTCTTTCTATATGCTAAAGATCCTAGGCTTATAGAAATTAATGTTGACATTTTGGAATAAAAATCAGAAGACATGATTTGTCCTCTAGCTATGGCACAAGTTCAAATACCTGAGTACAATTCAAATGGTTTTCCAAAGTTCTGAGCTTCAGTACATGGAAAGGGTAAACTAAAAGTTTTGAGGCTAGGAATTAACAATTATGTCACTGAACCTAAAAGACTTCTGGAATACATTCTTCTATATTTGTGTATTCCCAGAAATATGAGGTTCTATTCAGTTCCTGGATTGTAAATGATGCTAGGAATGTCATAGAAGAAGAGAATCTTTTCATACAGAGGCAATAGTTTTAAAATCCTTCTAAGGATTCACATAGCCATAGGCAAAATTAAGTGTTGTTTTTTTTTTAATGCACAAAGGAGGCATTCTTAATCCCATACTGATAAAAGAAGAGTATTTTTAATTAATTGTGTCCAAGGTCAGCCTCAAAAACTGAAATAAGGAATCACAAGCTGTTGGTAGTGTTGGGTTCAAGCCTGCGACACTGTCCAGGATGGCAGTCTCTGAGGTAACCCCCACCTATTTGGTACTCATGAAAAACAGCCAGTTATACAGGGATTTTTGTTCATTAGAGGCCGTGATCTTTAGTTCCAAGAACCCTTGGTGGTTTAGTTGATGGGATCTCATCCATTACCAAGACTGGTAATTGTTTATGTGGAGACTCTCAGTCTTTTTGAGCATTAAGTATTTCCACTAAGGGAAATAATAGCCAAGTATGATAATATACTATTTAATCTTAGGAAAACTCTCCTACTATTAGGAAAACACTTGTAACAGTGTTTTCTTATAAGATCTGAGTTGTAGAGATCACATACAGGGTGATTACAAAAGTTCAAAAGAAAATAATAAAGGAATTGATTCAGGGTAGGAAACAAGGGTGAGAAAGATAAAATAGAGATGTCTGCGGATTTGTCATAAAAAAGAATTTTAGGGAAGAGGGATTCCTAAGAACATATAGGACTCTGAAACCTATGCCAATAGCATTAAATTATTAAAATCCAACATAATAAAACAATTTAATGGACAAATATATTTGTGCTATTATCTATAAGCAGAATTCATAAATAACCAAAATGTTCAATGAGAGGAAAATGTTCATTGAACATTTCTCTCCTATGGTGAGGAAAAAAAAATAATATTCAGTCATCTGACTGCCTGCCTGAAATTTGGAAAACAAAATTCATGTCACAGACCCTCAGGGGCACTCCCTTTCTGAGTTCACTTGACTGTCCCCACCTCTCTATCATTGTTGCAGCCACCGTTGCTGGCCAGGCCCGGTTTCCAAGAATTCAGGAAGCAACTGAAGGTGAGGCATTATTTGCCCAGTGCAGGATAGGGCAGGCCACAAGTGATCTGAAAGGCTGACCCAGGACACGCAGCCCAAAGTGCCTCTCCAGAAAGGCCAGGTATGGAGGGAGGCAGGGCCTGAGGACATCACACCAGCTGAGCTCAGAGGGAGTGGGAGAGCGACCCTGAAGAGAGATCCTGAGGGGCTTGCACAAAGGGTCCCAAGCCTCATCCATAGGTAGGATGAAGGAAATTAAAAGTTCATAAGTATTCTCAACAACCAGTTTCCTCAGCTAAAAAGTGGAATAGGGAACTCACTAGATACCTATGTGCTTTTGTGATACTCCTCACATAGGCTAGTTACACTAGCAGAGTTGCAGGACAGGCATGTGCTGAACAGGGCATAAATCTATCTCAAAATTGTACCCATTTAGGAATCTGTTTTCCATACACTGCAAGAAAGGTGTTAACCATGGCACCTATAAATTGGAGTTATTTATGTAACCATACATTTTTTATAGTATATTCCACATAACAAGCATGCATGCAGAATGCATTTAGCAATAAAATAAGGAGATGTCTATCATGGTGTTATGCATGCTGGGGTGCTGTGGTATCTTCATGTTGTTATTGTACCTTTGGGTTTTAAAACTCTTAAGGGATCTACATCTGCCTGCTACAAGAAGGAGGATGTGGTTAGTTATGCAATGCTTCACTGTAATATGAGAAGTCCCATGGTATATAGGAAACAGTCCTGGGTTTGAAGTCAGAAGACCAGCATAACTACTAGATGTATAATCTTATAAAAGTCATTGAAATTGAACCTCAGTTTCCACCCTATGAAATAAGACTAATGATGCCTTTACCATCTTTCAGAATTGTGATAACCATGAGATATTAAAAATAAAAAAGTTTAAAAATATAAATAAATTTAAATATCTATAAAATAAATATCTAGAAAACATTATATAATATACATAAAATAATCTATTGAGATATGTTCCAGCCTATTACAGAGATTTCTAAACACTACAAAATAGGCCCCAGGGTCAATATAATATTTAAATACTGCTAATTCCTAAACCTATAAATCTAGCTGATCTCCCATTTAAGCTTAAGGCATCATCTGAATATTTCATAAGCTTCAAAATAAAAATGCCAAAAATGTAATTCAAAGTTAGTCCCTTATTCTGTCTTCTTTCATAATGAATCATATCACCATCCATTGAAAGTCACAACCCAGAAAAGTGGGAGTTGTTCTCCTAAATTCACTCCTAAATTTTATTGTTGTGGATAGTATTTGATCTACCCCCATCATACTGCCTTAGTGTACTTCTTGCTTCTGTTATTCTTCTTGCTTTTGTTTATCCCTTCTCTAGTCGTTTATTATTGCTGTTGCATACAATATCTTTTAGACATTTAGACATCCAATTATGACACTCTCCTAAAATTCTTCAATGGTTTGTTATGATTCTCAGTATCAAACCAAAGTCCTCCTCCTCAGAGTCTTTTCACTTAACTCCCCTTTTCTACAATTATCTCCCCTTTCTCCAAAATCCAATGACCTGTCGTCCCCAAATGTGCAACCATCTCCCCATCACTGTGTTGTCAGTGCTGTTCCTAGAATACCATTACTATTTAGTTTATTCTTACAGATCTTCAAGACACAGTTTAAAATAATATCCCTTCCAGAAAACCATCTCACACCATTCCCAACATACCAAACAAACACATCCATTCCCTCTTCCATAACCTTTTTACATTGTAATTGCTTCTTTGTTTTCTTAACCAGATGAGTTCCTTCAGGACATGAACTGAGACTTTCATTGTCTTCTCTTCTCTGCCCCTGGAATGGGAGAAGGTACTCCTGACCTTGACCAGGTATTAAGAGCAGAAGAGTCCCATCCACAGAAGGATTCTTCTTTTGAATCCCTGCCCAGACAGGAAAGAAAAAACTCTTTAATTAGAAATGACCTTGTGGTTGGCCAGCAGATGAACAAAAACAGCTCAACAGTTTAATAATAGGCTGTGCCTTATACAAATGACATTTTAAAGGAATGTTCACAACTATCTGGTTACCCTTTCAATTCAAGCCTGAAGAACAAACACAACAAGCAGAGAAATGTTCTTCTCCATACAAGCTGGAGTTCTGCTGTGTGATTTAACAGAAGTTCAAGATGCAAAAGAACTTTACTCTCAGTCCCATCAACACAAGTGTACATTTTCCCCTGCATCCTTGCCAGCATTTATTATTGTTTGTATTATTGATAATTGCCATTCTGATTAGAGTAAGATGAAATCTATGATTTGCATTTCCCTATTTCCCTGATTGCTAGAGATGTTGAGATATATATATATATATATATATATATATATATATATATATATATATATATATATATCTCAATTGTGCTTTGGGACTGCAGACTAGTACAACCACTCTAGAAATCAGTATGGGGATTCCTCTAAAAACTAGTAATGGAACCATCATATGACACAATTATCCCATTCCTTGGTGTTTTCCCAAAAGAATTAAAATGGGCATACTATAGTAATACAGCCACTTCAATGTTTGTAGCCCCACAATTCACAATAGTTAAATTATGAAATCAACCCAGATACCCATCAATAGATGAATGGATTAAGAAATTGTGATACACACACACATACACACAGTGTAGTTCTACTGAGCCATAAAGAAAATGAAATTATGGCACTTGTTGGCCAATGGACAGAAGTAGAGGACATTATGTTAGGTGAAATAAGCCAGACTCTGAAACTCAAAGGTTGAATGTTTTCTTTCATATGTTGAAGTTAGAGTAAAATAAAGGAAAGGAGGAAAGAAGGATAGGATGTCAAAAAGATACAGGAAAGATCAGTAATGTAGAAGTAGATGGAGAGGCAGAGTGGAGGGACAGGACAGGGGAGGCAATGCAGAATGAATTATTTAAAAATCAGGTTATAGGCTATATAAATATGGGGAATTTCATCTTTATGTATAAGTAAAAAGAACCAACCAAAATAAATAAATAGATGGGAGAAAGGAAGGATAGTGGAGTACAGGAAGGTAAATAGAGGAAGGGAGGAGGATGGGAGAGAAAAGGGGGATCATGAATCAAAGTTGAGTTCCTTGCATGTTTGAGTTTGTTGGAATGAACCCAACTACTATGTATAACCATAAAGCTCTAATAATAAATGAACAAATAAGAACTTTATTCTCGGTAAGAAAAAAATATATACTTATCCATCAGGGAACATGCCTGCAAAGGAAAGTACTGCAGTGGGATGCAGAGGGGAGTCAGGGATGCCATGAAAAGTGAAGTTCAATCGCAATATTTTGTTTTTAATTATTAAAGCATACAAATTAGAAAAAGTACAAGTTCAAATTTTCTAACATACAATCCATTGGATCTTGTGTTTTCACTTGATTCAAATACCTTTTCTTTAAATTTAGTCACTGTCCTACTTTGTAAGTGGCCAATTATAAAGCAAAACAAATTTTTTCCATCCACAGGCCATGACCTCACTTTGCTATTACACATTATAATATCATTAAGACTTTGTTCACCTTTCTGAATCATGAATATTTAAGTAAAATTCCTTTATTGTTAGTAATAAAAACCTAAAGATATTTTTCTATGATTTAACAGTATCATCAAATATACTTGCATTAATATTCCACTTAAGGCTCAGACACCAACTTTGTTTAGATTTACATTCATTTTAAATTATTTTCACTTCATGGAATGATTTGCTGAAACTTGATGGTCTCTGTGGTTTTATAAATCACCCAAAGAAATGGTTCCTCATGAATTTGTTAGGATTCTTAATATGCTTAGTGATTAAAGATGATTAATGGTCCTTAAAAACTTAACATGATAAATATTCACTACCCACTGTGGTAATTTGAGGCTATTATTCAGGGCCATTTTCACAATGAGAGATGTTGTGAAAGGTCTCTGAAGCAAAATGAAAAAAAAAAAAAAAAAGTCAGGCCTGTCTTTTAATAGAAGCTTGGGGTTTCAACTTCTGATTTTCACTGAACAGTTTTCTGACCCACACCTCCATTCTCCCAGTAGGAGGTTATGTATAGAGCAGAATTTAGCAGAAAGCACAAGACAGCCTTGGGGGTCATTTTGGTTTGGCTTTTTTGCTTGTTTTGCTTTTTATTTCCTGTACATTCTAGGTTCAGTACTCCAAGATAAGATTTAAGTAGGAACTATAGTGCAAAAATGAAAGGAAAAGACATTGATTGCTGTTTGTGAATTTTCTCATCTCAGATGATGAAAAGCTTACATTACCTTTCAAGGGTACAAGAGAAACATCACTGCCTTGTTAATAAAATAATAGTATGATACTACTCCTGCTCAATCTTTCCAAATTCAGAGCTGATCTCCTTCAGCATACTGCAAACTGAAGAATTGCTCCAGCTAGTTTCAATGTCAACAAGTTGAAGGAAACCAAAGAGTCAGAAAAGAAAAAGGGAAGAAGGAGTATTATTGCTACTCACTTAATGACAAATCAAAGGGTGTTGTGGGTAAGAATGGGAAGCAAGACACAAGAAAATATGAACTGAGTTTAACCATTCCTCAGAACTCATTCAATATCTGCAACCAAGTTTGCCAGGGTTGAGTCAATTTAAAAAAAAAAAGTTTGCATCTCTTTCATTTAGCATCAGGCAGGAAGAACAAGGACTAATGCTTCAATAGAGACATATTTTAAAAATATTTGCTACTTAGACTACATTGGACATGTGTTCCAATCACAATATCTTTAGAAGAACACGGTATCAGAGGAGGAAGTAACTTTGCTGAAACCGGAATGCAGTGCACAGCCAATGCATTTGGGCTACCCCACAACATGCTTTACTTCCCTCCTCCAGATATTCAAAATAAGAATCAAATCTAAGGTCAGAATAATCTGAGTTTCTATTGAGAATAAGGAGTCCAGCTTCATTGCTTCTGGGAAAGGTATTTTCATGAAAAATCTTTTCTTTTCTTGGTATTACTCATTTCCAACAGCCTGCAATTTGACTCTGATTTACACTGATCATAAAACCAGAACTTAGCTCACAATCAAGACACAGAAAAACAATCAGCTCCTTGGGATAAACTTGAGAAACAGACCGTTTCCAAACAGTTTCAGATTTGAATTCATTGTTAAGACATCCTTTGGAACTCAATAGAAAGATGTCCACCAGGCTACAACAGCCTGCCAGGCTTATCACTAGTCACAATTGCCCATAGGAGCACAAAAGCTTAATCATGGAGCCTGAGAAAACACATCACATGATTCAAACAGGGTTTGCCAGATGAATCAACCCTCTTGCTTTCTTCAATTCAGTGGCAAAAGCTTCCTGCACCTGCCAACTCCAATCCCACTGAACAACAGGAAGACTCCTTCCTCCCAGTATGCAGCAACCCTGTCCCAGTGAAAGCTGGTTCAGAGGATATTGAAGGAGTTGGCTTCTGCGAGGCACACAGTATCTGCAGGGTAGGATTGGCCAAGGGAATGCCTCCAGCAAAGAAGCAGGTGAAACTCTACTGATGCAAGACTTATAAACACAAACCCCACAGATGGGCAGCACCTAGGAGTTTATAGGAATAGTCTAGGGAAAGCAGGAGGAGAACATAGGCAGAGAGGTAGAAAGATCAGATGAGAAGAAGGAGAGTTAGATAGTGAAGCAGAGGTTTCGAGGCCAGTTACTTCCTTGTAATTATTCTTCAGCAGGGACTTCTTTGGAAGCACAGGAGAATAGTAGCAATCAAAAATGTGTATTTTTGAGAGCTTATTGTTATTGTTTTTATTTTAAAATTGAACTTTTTAAAGTTTTAAATATTTTTTACTTAAAATGAACTTTACGCATCTGCACTTCAGACCAGCAACTCACACCTGAGCCCCAGGTATCACTTTAGACCCTGCTCTGATGACTGTTTCCTTGACCTCCACCTTAAGTAGGATATCTTGTCTCAGATACCCTGTTGGCATTTACCCCTTGGCTCAAGCACCAGAGAGGAGGTCAGAAAAGTTTCTGCTTTTGGAGAAAACCCTGGCAAATTTTTAAGAATATTCTAGAAGATAAACCCTAATGTCTCTGTGGCCAGGACAATGCAAGAATGTCTTGATTTTCCCCCCTAATTGCTGAAGTCCCACTAATATGTAATACACTAGACTTACAATTATCTTGGGAAAGAAGAATAAGTACTAATGGTGGGGGCAAAATGTTTGGTAACAACACACTTTAATCCAATGTGATAAATGTAATAGAAGCAGTTTGAATGAAATATTTTTGGGATAGAGAGAGGAGGAGTGAATGATTCTTCCCATTCACGTACAGTAAGACCTAAAACAGTGTTGAGCTGATGAAGCTCCCCAGACAGCCATATTGAGTGCAAACAAATAAAACCACATTTTGGAGTACGTTGGGAGTATGTCCTGTTATATTGCAGACACTCAAAATAATCACAACCTTTCATCCAATTTGTATTCTTTGCCAATTAGTTTAAACAGAGTCACCCACATGCCTATTCTCACTGCCCCTGAGCAACTTGAGATTCCTGCCCATCTCTTAACACTCAGAGAACTTTGTTGTAAGCTCTCATGTGAGAGGAAGCCTGCTCTACACAGTGGACAGCAGGAGCACTGAGAGGCAAGCTCTGTTAGATTGAGCCTGGTCAGCCCCGCCCTGATCCTTCTTTTCTGATTGACCCTGATTCTACCACTTAGGAGGTGTGTGAGGGCTGAACTATATAATGTGTTGCATATTTCCTGGCAAAAGCTGGGCACTGAGTAAATGGAAACTGCTAATTCTATTTGCTTGCTAATTCTATTTTCTTTCTCCTGGAGAAAGAAAGATGTGAGTTGTTTCACCTATAATTATCAGAAGCACAATCTCTCAACCACCTATTTTCCAGGAACTTCTTGGGACCCAAGAGAGATGTGTATTTGTGAAATTGCCAATTGGGATTGGGTCCACAGGTGTTGAGAGTCTGATAGCAGGAAATTTTACCAAATGATTTCTCCCTTTGACTGGGAGTCTCTGGAATTAGTAACCTCTCTACAATTCCTTTGTCACCTCATGCTGCCATCTCAGAGCTTTTCCCCTTGAAGTGTCACCCCAGTGCCCATGGTATGGCTTTCGGCAGAGGTGGTCTTTTATCCTATGCCACTTAACCACTGTAGAAAGGGGTGGGCCTGAATAGTTGTGCATAAAGCCAGGCTGACTCATGATCAGGTGCCACCAGGTCTCTCCTGGAAAATATTTCTTTGCCATGCCTCAATCCATGCAGAAGTGGGATGAAGCTGTCGGGATGGGACAATATGTGAAGATAACACTTTGCAAAGCACTTTCCCCTCCTTGTAGTTTTCCCTTTCCTTTCCCCACTTTCAAACAGTTAGTAGGCTCTGATCTTATTCCCTAAGGGCACTGTGTGTTTTTGAGGATGGAAGAAGGGAAAGCTTGTGTCAGAAGTGGCTTGTAAGACTCTCTGGATTTTGCTTTCTAAAAATCTAAACCTTCAAGACATCATATGAGGGCTTTGAAGGAGATGAAAGAAAGAGGTATAAATAGAATGCCTTGGAGAAACAAAGGATGGACAGGTTTCCCTTTCCCCCTCCGACTTCTCCAAACTGGAAATAGAAACCTCAGCCAGGACAAAAGAGAGAAAAAAGTCTTTGGTGCCTATATTCATTTTCTATTGCTGCATGACTAATTAACACAAATTAGCAGCCTAAAATATCATTTATGAGCTCATAGTAGTATGGTTTCAGCAAGTTCTCTATTTCTATAGTTTGCAGTTCTACAGATCCAGTTCAATAGGGCCAGGTTGGTATAGCTCTGTTCTCTGCAGAGTATTATCAAGGTATTAGCAGGCTGTTCTTGTCTAGAGACACTGGGGAGAAACCTGCTTATAATTGGCAGAGCTCACTTCTGGAGATTGTAGGGCTCAGACCCACATTTCCTCCTGGCTATCAGAGCTGCTCTGAGCTCCAAGAGGCCAATCACATTCCCTGTCATATGTCCATTCCATCTTCGAGCCAGTAACAATGTGTTAAATCCTTCTCATGTTTCAAATTTCTTACTTACTCTTCTGAAACTAAAAGGAAAAGTCTTTCTCCTTTTACAAGGTTTAAGTAATCAGGTCAGACCCATCTGAATAATTTCCCTAATTATAAGTCTGCTGATTTGGGATTTCAATTGCATCTGCAAAAATACCTTCACAGCTGTACCTAGTTTATTGTTTGTTGTCTTTTAAAATTCATTAAAAAAATGTACATATCACCCAAGCAAGGTGGCACATGACTGTAAATCCTAGTGACTTGGGAGGCTGAGTTGGGAGGATTGCAAGTTCTAGGCCAGATTCAGCAAACTTATTGGGACCCTGTCTCTAAATAAAAAACTACAAGGGGTGGGGACACTGCTCAGTGGTAAACACCCCTGGGTTCAATCCCCAGTACTGTGATAATAATAATAATAATAATAATAATAATAATAATAATAATAATAACAACAACAATAATAATAATAACAAAAAAACAGATTATTGGAGTACAGTGTGGTATTTCAATACATGTATACAGTGTGTAATCAGATTAAACAAATCTATAGTATCTATCTTCACAAAAGTTTATCATTTCTTTTGGGGGAATACATTCAAAAGACTTTCTTCTAACTTCTTGAGATATACAGTCCACATTCACCATCTATGGTCACCCTACTGTGTACACCAGAACTTATGACTCCTACCTAACTACAACTATCCATTGACCAACCTTTCCCATTCCTCCCTTTCCCCTATCCTCCCAGTCTCTGGTAACCACCAGTTTCCTCTCAATTTCTATGAGATCAACCTTTTTATATTCTACATATGAGTGAGATCATGAGGTATTTGTATTTCTTGCCTGACTTATTTCATTTATTGATTTCTAGTTCCATCTGTATTGTTGTAAATGGCAAGAATTTATTTCTCTTTATGGTTAAATCGTATTTCACTGCGTGGTAGGTACCACATTTTCTTTATCCATTCATCAGTTGATTGACAATTAGGTTGTTTCCATGTCTTATCTATGTGCATAGTGTTGCAATAAACGTGTGAGTGCAGATGACTCTTCAACATACTGATCAAACTTGTTTTGGATCTATACTCAGGAATGGATTGCTAGATTATATGGTAATATTATTCTTAATTTGTTTGAGGAATTTCCATTCTGCTTTTCATAATGACTGTGCAAATTTACACTCACATCAACAGTATGCAAGGATTTGCTTCTGTCCACATTGTTGTCAGCACTTGTTCTCTTTTGTCTTATTTTATAATAGATGTACTTACTAAAATGTGGTAATATATCATTGTGGTTTTGACTTGCATTTCCCTCATGATTAGTGATGTTGGCATTTTTTTCATGTATTTCTTGACTATTTGTATAGTATATGTATGTGGGGTTCTTTGTTGTTGTTGTTTTTGTTTTATTTAATTTTTGAGAATTGTCTATTTCAGACTACCGCCCTGAACAAGTAAGTTATTTGTGTTTTTACTGTTGAGTTTTTTGATATTAACTTCTCGTCAGATGTATAGTTTGCAGATTTTTTTTTCCATCCTGTATGTTGTCACTTCATTCTGCTGAATGTTTCCTTTGCTGTGCAGAAGGCTTATGGGTTTTGTTTTGTTTTTATAATTCCATTTGTTTATGTTTACTTTTGTTTCCTGTGCTTTGAGGTTTTGTCCACAAATATCCCTTGCCCATTCCAAGATCCAGATGTTTTATTCTGGTAATTTCATTTTTCTCTAGTCATACATTTAAGTTTTAGTCCATTCTGAGTTGATTTTTGTTAACAGTGAGAGATAGAATTCTAATTCCATTCTTCTGCATGTGAAGAACCAATTTTCCCAGAACCATCTATTAAAAAGTCTATTCTTTCTCCAATGCATGTTCTAAACACCTTTTCAAAAATAAGTTGGCTATGAAGGTGTGGGATTAGTTCTAGTCTCTCAATTCTGTTCCATTGGTCTGTATCTGTTTATATGCCAGTACCATGCTATTTTGATTATTATATCTTTGTAGCAGATTTTAGAGTCAGCTAGTGTAATGCCTCCTTTACTTTGTTAGTTTGCCTAAGATAGTTTTGGATATTCAGGGTTGTTTTGTCACTCCATACAAATTTTTGAATTTTTTTCCTAGATCTGTGAAGGCTATCATTATCCTTTTTATAGGAATTGCATTGAATCAGTAGATCACTCTGGGTAGTATGAATATTTTAGCAGTATTGATTCTTCCTATCCATCAATATATAATGTCTTTACATTGTGTGTGTGTGCATGTGTGTGCATCTTCTTCAGTTTCTTTCATCAATGTTTATAGTTTTCAATGTAGAAAACTTCCACTTCTTAAGTTAAATTTATTCCTAGATATTTTTTTCAAAGTAATTATTTAAATAAGGTTGCTTCCTTGATTTCTATTTCAGATAATTCACTATTGGTGTGTAGTGATGCTCCTTATTTTTGTAGGTTTATTTTCTATACTGTAACTTTAGTGAATTCATTCTTTGGTTCTAATAATTTTTGGTAGAGTCTCTGGAGTTTTCTAAATACTAGCTCATGTCATTTGCAAACAGTGACAATTTTACTTCGTCTCTTCCACTTTGAATGCCATATATTTATTTTTCTTGACTAATTTAATCTGGCTAAATTCCAAATATTAAGCTTAGAAAGATTTCAGCTTTCCCACATTCAATATAATGTTATCCATTGGCTTATTACATATGACATTTATTGTGTTATGTAACATTCCCTCTATACCTAATTAGTTCATCATTTGATGTGGAACTTTATCAGATGCCTTTTTTTTCTTTTGCCTCTATTGAGATGATCATATGGCTTTTGCAATTCATTCTGTAGATGTGCTGTACCATATTTATTGACTTGCATATGTTGAACCATTCTTACATCCCTGAGATATGTGGAACATTCTCCAGGATAGATATAAGCCACAAAACAAGCCTAAAAATATAAAGAACTTAAATCATATTCAGTATCCACTTTGACCACAAAGAGGATTAAGTATCATTATTATTTTCATTATTTTGTTGTTCATTTTCATACTAAAGATTTGAACGGTTCATGTACCATGTTTTCAATGCAGAGCTTTCTGAATTCATCTTCATAGTTGCTCTTACCTATGAGTTTTATACAATCTGATGTTTTCTTCTTTTTGGTTAATGTGCATCTCTCTTTTTTCAATTTGAAGAATTATTTTTTAGTATTTCTTATAGGTTAGGAGGTGATAAGTGCTTCCAGCTTTTTTTTTTTTTTTTTTGTCTAAGAATGTTTTTATAACTTCCTTCATTTTTAAAGTACAGTTTTCCTGGGTTGCCTTTTCTTTCTTTCTTTCCTTCTTTCTTTCTTTTTTCCTTCATTACTGTAAAAATTGCATGCCACTCTTTCCTTATCTGTAAGGTTACTGTTCAACATGCTGTGAGGTATATTAGGACACTTCTTTTTATTTTCTAACTGTACTAAGAATCTTCTTTGTTTTCACCTTTGAGAGCTTAATTAAAATACATCTGGGGATAGACTTCTTTGAGTTAAATCTGATTGTTGGCCTTTGGATGGCTTCATCTGTTTGGTCTCTGGTGATACCTCTATATCACAACATGGTAGAGGGCATCATGGTAGGAACATGTGTGAGAGGGAGACATTGCATGGTGAGACAGGAAGGCA
Source organism: Callospermophilus lateralis (assembly GCF_048772815.1). Taxonomy (NCBI): domain Eukaryota; kingdom Metazoa; phylum Chordata; class Mammalia; order Rodentia; family Sciuridae; genus Callospermophilus; species Callospermophilus lateralis. The sequence goes on along the minus strand of NC_135310.1, from coordinate 79,353,790 downwards.
AAATGATTGAAAGGTCAAGCTTGTTCTTTTCATGAAAACTCACTTTCACAAGAACTAAACAGTATTCCATGCGAATTACATTAATCCCTTCAGAGGGCAATGCCTTCACTGACCAAAGTATTTTGCACTAAGCCCACTTTCTAAACATTCCACCATGCCCAAAATTGCCCATTAAGAATTAGTCTTACAGAATACGAACTTTTTTTTTTTTTTTTTTGGTACAGGGTTTGAACCCAGGGGTACTTAACCACTAAGCCACATCCCCAGCCCTTTATTTTAAATGCTTTATTTTGAAACAGAGTCTCACTAAGTCCGTAGGGCCGAAGTTGCTGAGGTTTGTCTCTTAACTTGCAATACTCTTGCTTCAACCTCCTGAGTCACTGGGATAACAGGCATGCACCACCCCACGCAGCCCAGCGTATGAACTCTTGGAGGACACACTCAAAGCATATCTAAACCATGCACAAAGATTTTCTCCTGCCCCAAGTTTGTCAAGAAGCTAGAATAATAATATCAAGATCCTCAGTCCTGAACCTAACATGTAAAACTAGGGAATAGACACTAGAGCAGTGACCAGTTTGGACATACAAGCCATAACCAGCAGTAATCATACTCCCAAACTTGGTACTATGTCAAACCTTAAAAATGTAGCCAGAAATTAAGTCAAGTTATACATGTCAAAGACAGTAATATTTCTTGAACATCCAACAAGATTAACAGTGGGAAACTTTAGTAATTCCAACACCTGGCATAGCTATTCATTAGTAAGTAAATGAAAGAATAAATGAATGAATAAATAAAATAAAAATTAATGAAGCTAGTAGTTAATGATTGGAAAACTTCACAAAAGCTACCAGCTTTTTGAATCAATCTTTCTATCAGATAAAAGAAAAAAAAATGCTTTAGGACAGCTCTTTAAAAAAATATCTTCAGTGAACAGTAATTAAATATTAGATAAAATAATTATTAAGTCAAGATAATTGGGGAAATGCTATATTTACAGTGGTAAGCAGTTTTCTTTATTGCAGAATTATTTTACAGCCTTTAAAATATCAATGTACTTTATTATTCTCTAAATACAATCTCATATTCAAACTTTCGAACATTTATTTGACATAATATCTACTTGTTTCTAAGAATGTATCAGTAAGTGTAAATTAGGTGATGCTGGAGTAACAAAATTTTAAAAGGAAAGCAACTCAATGGTTTCTAATAACAATGCTTTATTTCCTATTCATTTTGCATGGCAGCTGAACTTGACTGTGGTTCTACTCAGCATTTTCTTCACTCTTGAATTAAGACTGTTGCCAATATGATATGTCAAGAGCTTTGTAATGTTTTGAACAACCAATAAAAAAAAAAGACTGTTGCCAGTCTTATGGGGGAATAAAGTAAAGTAGTAGAACCATGTGATGTTCTTAAAGTTTTTGCTGGAAGTGATACCTTGTACCTGTGTGCCATTTCATTGGCTGAGGCAAGTCACATGGTTGTGTCTATTGTCAACTGAGGACCTAGGGTGAGGACTTAAAGACCTATAATCCTCAACAAGGAGCAGTTAGCAGAACTAGTTGTGAGAATGCACTTTGAGACACCCCGTATTATGGACAGAAAATGAAAATCTCTCTGGGTTTTGGTTACCCTATCTTCTCTGTGGCAGAGGAAGGAATCAGGACTGTGAGGCAATTCAAAATTAAGCCACTGTGAAATATTAGATTTCATTCACATATCTGTTAAACTTGCAGTTTATGCTTTTCTTTCCATTTGAAAAAACAGTAAATAAAATAAAGATGATATAATTGTCCAAAATTTCATTTATCACTTTCATATACCTAAATATTTCTAAAAGAAAAACTTAAAAAAAAATATTTACAGTCCCTTAAATCTTGCATTATGTTCTGTCTAAACAGAACATAATATGTTCTAGACATATCCAAGGGAAAACAGAAAACCATCTGCTTCTCTTGGAAGGGAGCAGAGTTTGTTTGATTTTCTTCCTTATGCTGTTATTGGGATCAAGTTCCATGGTGGTAGATTTGTGCAGGCCACCTATGCCCTGCTGTCTCCCAACACTGGACTCATCTCTTTTGATAGGACTATGTATGCGTCTCTCCTTGGCCCTACCAATGTGTCAGGGCAGATTGGTCTGGATGACTTGGTGAAAAGCCAAGAGTTTTGTTCAAATAACTGCTTGACTCTGGCTATATCTGAACAAATTACAAAGTTGGCAAAAGGCTACAAAGTCCCAATGATAAAGTATGTATGGCATCCTTTACTGGGAAGAAAGGGAAGAAGCAGGAGAAAAGACACAAAGCCAAGGCTAATGATTGGGACTTTATTTTCCTTTCTCATTTCTTAACCTCACCTCTTTCATTTCTGCATTTTGGACAGAGATAACTGTCTCAATCAAGAAAAATAAAATAAAATTAATAGGCAGATTGCTGATTGACTAGTACTGACCCTAAACTTCACTCTCTCACAGGGGCAAACTGAAAATACACTGAATATTTTACTGATAATCCCACAAACAATTTCATCCAAACGAACCCATATCTAACATTTTCAGTGTAAGAATCACTCAAATGACCTCCACTTCTTTGAAAAATGCATTTATACTTACAACATGAAGCTGCTGACCCATTCAAATCAATAAGAGAACCACTTTCAGAATCAGCTTTAAATATTTAACACAGCTATTTGAACTCTGACTCCTACCACTTCCCTGCCATTAAAATTGAACGCTACATTATATATACAATAAACATACACAAACATATATATAAAACATACACAATTATATAATTTGAACCTCATATATATTGAATTTTAAATTATACATATATGATATCTGTAAGTTTTATATATAACACATTATATTTTTAAATGTTTTTATTAGCTATTGATGAACCTTTATTTATTTATTTGTTTATATGCAGTGCTGAGAATCGAACCCAGTGCCTCACACATGCTAGGCAAGCACTCTACCACTGAGCCACAACCCCAGCCCAACACATTATTTCATGTACAAATTATGTTTTTATTATATATTGTGTATAATCTGTCATATGTGCAATTTTAGATCTAAATAACTACATATTGGTGGAAATTTTCTATTTGACCTAAACATCTTCAAGGTAGTTTTAACTCATGCCCTTTGAAAAAACCAGGAACTGGCCCAGTGACTATGTTTTATGAATGTGTGTTTTATTCTTTTTCTGATCTATGTATATTAAACAAACTAACTAAAAATTCTTATATTTTCATTTAGGCCCAAAACTTCTTTGGTTCAGAGAAGATGGTTTGACCTAGATTTGACTTTACTCAAATGAAACTAGTCTTTGTTTTTAGCCATGTGTCATCAGGATTGGAAACTATTTCTGTAGGTAGGTCTGATGGCTGTGTTGGCCCTTCAGAATTGTGCAACGAGAGAAGCTGCATACAAAAGAAGTTGTATTGCAAGTCCCCAAGAGGCTTTATACAAAAAACAAGTTGTTTTTACACTGCCCCAAATGAGCACAAACCTAATAGTCTTCATAAAACAATAACCCACACACTTTTCCTCCCCCACATGGTTTTCATAATTAACTCAAATTATTTTGTTATCTAAAAGCTATAATTGAGATGTAATAAGAACCTCCCATTAACATGTAACTAGAAGTCATAGCTAATCATAGCTACATTATGTAGTTTTTCAACTTGATGCTTATTACAAAACTGTCTAGAGAAAGGGAATATATTTTATTCATCATCTAGTCTTTTTAGAATATATATTTTTGTTATAGTTTTGGATAAGGGTTAGAAACTATTTTCTCAAGTTTTGACAAAGTCCTCCCAATCAAAGAACTGAAAGACATTGAATGATAAGGAAAAGGTGGGGGCTATGTCAACGAGGAGCACAGATATGAGCTAACTGAGTTGTAGCAAATAGATGCTTGATGTTGGAATGAAAATAATGAATGTCATTAGCTTATGAATATTTTGGGCAGAAAAAATTCAAATTCCCTTCTCACTAAAATCAGCTTTAAGAGAAAACTGATAGCAAAAGAAACAGCCACCCTCCAATATGCCTTTACCTCCATTTATGCCCAGCAAACTTTTTTATAAAATAATAAAGAATACTTTCTCAATAAGAAATTTACTATAAAGGGTTTTAGAACATCAAGAACATAAAAGACAATTTACCAAGAGCCTAATACAATTTCTTCCTATAAAGGAGTATGATTTAAAGGACTAATGTTTTAATCACATTCTTTCCCTACATCTTAGCTGATAAAGCTTATTCATCCTTGAACAAGAAAATAAAACAAATTGTTCTATCTTCTTGCCACAAGTCCACAAATCTACTTTTATCCATATCCATGTTCTCTATTCCATTCTTTAATAAGGCAAGTGTCTCTATGCCTATGAAATATCTCCTTTTTTCCTTTTGCCTTGACAAGGACATCACTTCTACAATTTCCCCTATTCTCCCATGGATCATTTCATAAACACATGGTCGTGTTTATATCATCCTTTCTCTCTCTCTCTCTCTCTCTCTCTCTCTCTCTCTCTATATATATATATATATATATATATATATATATATATATATATATATATTTACCAAGCAAGCTCCTCCAAATCTCATATCGGTCTCTATACCTGGCTCACTGCTCTTCTCCTCATGGAAAAATTTCTCAAAATTTGTATCCACTAATGGTCTTCACTGCCTAACCCTCTTCTGCCTTTCAGCCAGTATCTCCTATCAGTCTTTCATCCTACTCTCCATTGACTGCTTTTGCAATCACATTAACAATCTGTATGTTGCATTTCCAAGGATGGCGTCTGACCTTACGTTACCCAGACTCCCAATAAATCTCAAAAGGATGACCACTCTTTTCTTCTTGAAGAATTTTCTCTATAGGACTTCATGGTTTCTTCCAGTTTCTTCTCTCTTTCTTTGCATGCTCCTCCTCCTCCTCCTAGTCAAATTCTAAGGTTACAATGACGGAATTCAATCTCCCTTCTCTACATTCTGTCTGCAGATTATTTCATCCAGTCTCATGATTTAAACACTATTTACATGCTAATGACTCATGCAGGAGTTATCAGTTAGGTCTCTCATACTGCAAACAAACAAAAAAAATCAAACTCTGTCTTAAATATTACAGGAAAGTTATTGGCTTACACAACCAAACAGTCCAGAGACAAGATGGTTCTTGTGGCTCAACCATGTTATCAGGGGATCAGTTTCTTTCTACCTCTCTGTTCTACCTTTCATGTTATTAGCTTCATCCTCAAGCCAGTGTCCCCTTGTTGACAAAGTGACAGCAGTAGTCCCACAACTTCACAATCACAAATCATGCCATTGAAAATACGAAAGAAGATTGATTTCTGGTAGCTTTCTCAGTGCTCTGAACGTTTCATGTGTCCAAAGTTTTTACAGACTCTTAATCTAATTCCTTTGGATAAGGCACTGCCCTGTGCAGAGTAGCTTAAATCTAGGTTTACTGAACCAGTGACTACTCAATAAGACAGGAAGAATTATCATGATTGAGATAAAACAATCAATATCAATTCTAGTCTCCAACTGAGGAGCCAATTCCCTCCAGATAATATGGGTGCCGCAAAATGATAATGGAAAAGAAAGGAACATCCATGGGAGGTAACCCTATCCCCATCTAGAGCTTACAAAATTACATATTTGAAACCTCCATGGGACATGACAAAACAAGAACTCTCTAATTCCCACCGGCCCCACTAACTCTTATTTCTCCTCCAACATTCCCTTATCTGTAGTTGGCATCACCATCACCTTGCTAAAGACCAAAACTTAGGGATGATCATTGACTTTTTGCTTTTCCTTACTCTTTCATCTAATCTGTCAATGAGTTCCATTAATTCCATCTCCCAAATGTATACTGAAGCTATTTATTTCTCTGCTTGCTTTCACTATAATTTCCTAGATGTTTCTATCATGTAGATTATTTTCTCTCTTTCCCTGGATCCTAAAAACAATTTCAGGCTCAGTTTTCTAACTATAATCAAAATCATTTTGAATATAAAGATTAAAGGTGATACAAAAAGATAATTGTCTAGAAAATGATGAATAGACTTTTAATGATTTTTTTCTCAAAAAGTATACATCAAAAATCATATAGTTATTAAATTCAGCCACAACTAAAGAAAGAAAAAGTGTGCTCAAATCATTTTGAACTTAGAAAGACTGGAATTATGCAGATATTAATGGGATTAGCAAAGAACAAATATTGACTCCAGGAAGTCTTTGTGGAAGCTAGGTTAATTTTATAAAGCAGTATCAATTGTCTTTATACTTTATTTTTTAACCTTTTGAAAACTATATTTAGGAATTCTGTGAAATACCTTGGATTTTTCAGAAATGGGGTTGTAGAGCCATATTATTTAAAAATTCTCAATTGCTATTTTGCTTTATTAAAAGTTAATAGCATAACTATTTACCATTTTGATTTTCTTCACCTTAGGTTGATCTTAAAAATAATATTTAAGCCTACTAGAGATAAAATTATAATTAAATAGATGAAATGTGTTTTGAGATTTTATTGAGAGTTTTTGAAATTACATAGTTTGAAATCAATGAAATTGTAATAAAATTTGATTAGAGTTCAATCTATTGTCTTTACCCCGAATTCCCGAGATTGAGAAAGAGTTATTGTTCAATCTTCTCTTTTCTTTCTCCGCTAATTATTCCCAGATGGATATCCTGCTCTGTAAATGGAGGCACCACAGGATGTGTGCTCTGAGGTTCCCTTTAAGATGGTAGAAGAGAGACTCCTTGGAAGAATATGGGCTAAAGGGAAATGGGAAAGGAGAGAATGGAGGAGAGAAATGGAGGGCACCCCCCCCAGTAGCTCAAACACTACAAATATAACCCCATGAACCCTACCACAATAGATGGGAGGAAACTGTGTCTTGCCCAAAGTCACACACTATCTTCTTGTGTCTTCTTTCATCTCTATCAGAAGAGATCTCACATAACTAGTATTGTTCAAGGGTGCAGAGTTGGAAAAGAGGCTACTAGATGTTGTGATGTTCCTGGAGCCCCAACACCCAAGAGCTGCATATTCTGATGGTAGTTTCCTGTTTTTGTTTTGAAAGAGAAGACAGAATTAAAATCATGCCATTGAAAACACTCATTGGCTTAAACTTCTATTGGTGTTGGAAAAGAGGTAGCAGTGGAGATATAAAGAGATGTCTTTGGGATGTATATATTTCGGAAATACATTAACATACACTATGGTTGGAGGAATAGCAAATAATAAAAGAACTAAGAATTATCCTTAGGCTTTTTTTTTTCCTTTGAGTAACTGTGTTTCTTTGAGTGGATGCCATTAACTGAAAAACAGCAAAATAATCAAGAAAAGAGGGTGGGGGTGGGGAATAGAAATTAAGAGTCCTGGTTTGGGCCATGTTAGCGTTGCAGTATCTTTAGTAGTTCCAGTGAATGCAGACCTCAGAGGTTCCAGCACTGCTCCTGGGATGACATCGCTCTTCTCAGTGGAACAATACCACCATTCACCTAGTCTCCCAAGGGAAGTCTCAATACCATCCCAGACCAGGCTTTCCCTTTCCTGGCAGTCTTTTCTTCCAATCAGGTCAAGCTTTCTCCATTTCACTTCCCTGTAGTTGTATATGAATTCTCAAATCCAATTCACTTTTTTATTCCAGTTCCCACTGCCCCATGGCCTCTGTAATCATTAGGATCAGAGAGTATGATTATGTATCTGCTATTGGGCATACATATCTTAGCACAAGATACAATCCAACACATGATCTTGGGAGGAGCGGAATTTAAAAATTTTCTTTTAACTCTTTCCTTTTTGTATCCTTACAACACATTCTAGTACCATCATTATTGTCTACAAACTATAATAATTATTAGATCATATCTGCCTTGTCATATTTGGTTCCTTTTAACTGTGAAAATGGGGGGTGACAATAGGTAATTGTTACCAAGGACCTAGCAGAGATCTGGTTAACCAGAACTTCAATTAAACTACCACTGCTAGTTCCAAAGTCTGAAAATATTTTGGCATCATCTAGTTCATCCCAATCCTTCTAGGTTTTTCAGTTCAAGAAATCCATCTTTGCCTAGTATTTCCTTCATCGTTTTTTAAAATTTTTTATTATCTGAGGTAGTAGAAGTAGAAAGAGAAGAAGGTTATGTATATGACATTTCATGTCGACCTACTTGAACACTATCACCATTCTAATGCAGTATGGTGTTTAGAGCAGTTTCCTGTTCTGAAGACACTCAAAATGGATCTCCAGTGAATGCCAAGGGTACCCCGTATATAAGATTAATGTTGCTTACAGAATGAAAAGAGAGGAGGTGAGGATAAGTGATTAGAAATTGTTTCGATTTCTTCAGAAAATGTTCTTGGGATAAAAGGGTTTCCATTGGTATCAATAATGGGCGAGGTAGGGGGGAGAAACACAGAGAAGGATCTAAAGGAAGATAGAAATTACACTCGTTATAAAAGTGCCTTAAGTTGAGGTGAAATCAATCAGAAGCAGCTCCTGAGAAGGTAAGTATTGAGAATAATCTGAGGAAGTCAGCCGATGGAAGTCATTAGAGTCTACCGGCAGGAATTTGAATTTCATGCCTGAGGTAACTGAGAAATCCTCAGAGCAAATATGACCAATTATAACTAAATCTATTAGGCCATCCAGAGTCAGAAACACTCTCCCCATTCTGTTCTCCAGACCTCACCTCCATAAGATGTTAATTTGTATTGCACAACCCAGTCTTCTGGTTTAGACAGAAACATTTCATTTTTTAGAAATTACTAAAAATATTTATAGCTTGACTAAGCTAATTTAAAACATACAGCAAGAGCATGCCATGCCCTACATTCTCTGTGCTGCAGCTGTGGGAGGGGCCGCAAGTCTTTAAGCTGACGATGGCTGGTCAGAAACACTCTATTAAAGGCAATTCTCATCAGGACCATTGCATAGACTCCATTGGAACTTTCAGTTCATTAGGTAACTCTCCAGCTCAGGGATGCAAGCGTTTCCTGTCACATTTTCCTCAGACCAAACCTAAACTTTCGAGGCATTTTGGCCTTGTGCAAGATCCTGAGAATACCTCTGGGTAATGGACTTTTTTATCCTGACCCAGAAAAATATTTCACAACTTGCTTCCTAATCTAGAAAAAGCTTATTCTGACCCTTGTAAAAACCTAAATTTTTTCCCAAAGGAGAAAGATGATTAAATCAAACAATTGGGGAAATATTTCCTTTGTTCTACTGAGAAAATTCAACATTTGGCTGAGGGCCACAGCCAGCCCAGCCATTTGGAATCACAGCCGTGGGATGGCCACACTCACCCTGCACACCTGAAGCAGACCTTTCTGAGCTCTTCCTGGCCCTTCAGTCAAAGCAATAATTGCTACTAGCTTCATTAGTATCTAAGAGACTAAAAAATGTCCTCAAATCTCTAGAAAAGGTAAAGTTTATCAATTCTAGGTATACTGAATAAACTCTTATTTTTTTCTGATTTAACTAGTAATGCTTCTTCTAGAAAAACAATTTTTTTACAAATTAGAAAGGGCATGCAAGGAAAAACAATTTTTTTTTCTCCAAAATGTACATGTAGAAAAGGAAAACGGAAGTGGGGAGGGGAAGGGAAGCCATTAGAAAATGGGAACAACCACTAATCACGTCTGTTCTGAAAGCTTCTTTAAGCAGATGTTGATTTCACATTCTGCATTTGATACACATATGTCTCCTGATAAAAGCACAGGGAACAAAATTATGAAGGCCAACATTGTCATCACCGTAATGCAATATGCAAATTATGGTCTTAAAATAAGCCTCTCAGAGGCCTGGGTAGTTTCACCCACACAAAAGCAATTTCTTTTTTGTCATCTTCTTACTGTTTAACTACACTAAGCTCCAGCGAAGTGAGCAGGAGGCTCTTACGAAGTGCGGTGCTCTGAACCATGACATTTAACAGACGAGGCAGGGCCTTCTCCAGAAATGAGCCACCAGGCTGAGACTGGGCAGAAAATAGCCTGAAATGAGTCACACAACGTAAGAGCACAAAAGATGATTCACCAGGTCCCAAGGAAAATAACTAGGAGTGAGTGGTTTGCCTACCCAGGGAAACTCAGTCCCGATGGACAGAGTTTATTGGTCTGCATCACACTGAACCCTGTCACTGAGCTGATGGGATGAGGTGATGGTGCGGGAAATGCGGTCTGGATGGGGTGGAGGGAGCAGCTCCTTTCTGGGGGGCAACACTGTCATGGCTGCTTGTTTTCCATTAAAGACCTCTGTGGCAGAGGGAGACATCTGCAGCAACTGCTCTGAAGTGTGTGACGTGAAATGATTTATCCAGAAGGCTGCACAGCTGGCATCCGATAAGACATTTGGAATCATTTTAGTTGTATGTTACCTAGAGGCAGCATTCCCTCCCCAGTGCTAAATTTAAACCATTCCTGTCATTTCAGACTCTCTAATGAAATCTGTTTCTCACAGGAAGTCTCTGTCTTGGAAATAGTATGTGATCCTCCTACAAAATGGAAGGGAATTCGAAACATGTGAATCACCTATTCTTCTAACTCCCTCTCCTTACACCACACACACACACACACACACACACACACACACACACACACACACCTCCCTTTTAAGAAACAAATTTGGGACAGAAGTAGGAATGCACGGCAGTGATGAAGATGTGCTTCCTGGATGGGGAAGAGCAGGGGCCCACTGCCTGCCAAAAGCCCACAAGTAGCAGCCTGACGCTAACTGACTCATGCCAAAGCCTCAGAGGGATCATTCCCTCAGTTGCCCTTGAGGAGAAGAGGAGCAGAAAACATTATATTATAAATGTTCCCACAGAATCACAGCTTTTTCTGGATTCAGTGTAACCACAGGCTTACCCTTCTGCTCACCAGGCTAAAGTGCAGATCAGTTGGTATGCCCTAGGTAGCTAAAAATTGAGCAGAGAATATTCAGTGTGCATGCATGCAAACAAGATGCAAGATTCAAGATCCAATGGGAAAGTAGCGAGAGTCTGATAGAATCTATTCTGCTCTATGATTGACTATTCAGTTTTAAAACCTTCAGATATTCCTTGATGCAATTTAAAAGCAAAATCAATACCCTGATATTACTATTCTTATATCAACCACAGATTCTAAAACTACTTTAAGAAATGAAAAACCAAGTATAAGCAAAACCCAGGAAGAGTTCCAGTTTGAAGTCCAAACATTAACACTCTCATTTGGCAAATAAGAGTCTTGCTTACTTGAATTATAATCCGCAGTCACAAGAATATCACATTTAAACATTTCCCATATGTCTTGGTTTTGCATGGTGACAATGCCATGGCTTACCACAGATCTTCACCTCACCTGGGATTAGTTAGCCTAAGAATCGGATGCTATTTCTAGGTTGCTAGGAAAGATGCCTAAGATTCTACCCCATTAGTCAGAATGTTCACAAATGTCCATAAATGCAAGAAAGGGTTAGCAGGCAATGTAATGTCTGAGTCACCTCCCTTCTCACAGTGTGGCTCAGAAAAATCTAAATGGAGGCTTCCACATTCATCTCTTAAGGTGAGCCAGGATCACTTATGAAGTTTCAATGAGAATTGAGAAATCTTTGCTCAATGCCCAAAGTAGAAGACCCGCTGAATACCTCCTTAGAGACTCCAAACTATTTGAATTTCTTGGGTTCTTAAGTTTCCTGCGTTCTCTATCACCATCTTTTGTGAAAATCATGGCAGCCACCATGAACTGTGAGATCACAGTGCTCAAATACTTAATGTTGCTAAAAGCTGCCATTCAACATTTTACAGAAAGTAGCATGAAGTCACTGGGGAAGAAACTGATAATTCATAAGAAGACCTGATGTTTTATATCATATATCACTTCAGTATCTGAATACCCTCTTCTTAAGCCACATGCTCAATGCTCTGACCTTAATTAACACAAAAAAACCACTTGTAGTCCTCACTACCAAAACCAATAGTGTTCTAACATATTTGCTTAAGGCACAACTCTTGAGCTTATTTCTCTAACATTTCTGAATCTCTTTTATTGAGATAGGAAGCAGTTTTTGTTCTTCTGAGAGCAATGTATAATACTAGCTATGTCCTAAGGGCTTCACATGTTGGGGGGTTTCAGGCCTGGGCTATGCTTTCTACAAAGAAATCAGAGGAACCTAATATCTGCCAATGATGTATGAGGGGGACAATGAGCTATTCCCTGTGCCCTGTGTCCAGTCCAGATTCTCCTTTCCTAAGAACGCTTGTTTTAGAATGTAACATGAAAATTAATTCCCACTTGTGCCAGAGATGTCCAAAGAGCTTGTATTTATTTTAAGATGAACTTTGATAGCCATCCACTAAGATAAGGAACAGGTGTTTACAAGATTCTTATTGGAAGATTACAACACGAGGCAGGGAAGGCCATGGTATGCCAGCTAGCATACGGCAGCACTACTGAAAAGTTGGTTCATACCTTGGTCCTAATTTCTAGTCCATGTGTCCAAAGCTGCACTCCTGGGGAAACATCACTTCCTGCTCTCTTGCAACATGCATATTACTATGGTTTGAATGTGTGTGCCTCAAATTTATATGTTGGCAACTTGAACCTCAATGCAGCAAAAGGTGGGAATGTCAGGAGGTGATTGGATCTCAAGGTTTCTACCCTCATGAATACACTAATCTATTCACAGATTAATGTGCTATTACAGAAATGACTTTGTTATAAAAGTTCTCTCCTTCAGGTTAGGAAACAGCAAGAATTCCTCACCACATGCCAGCACCATGTTTTTGGACTTCCCAACCTGTCACCATAAGCTAAATAAACCACTATTTTTTTTTTATAAATTACCCATTTTCAAGTATTTTGTTATAACAAAACTAAATTTGGAATCACCTTCCTCTTTAATTAATATATAATTTAATCTGCTAACTAAAACCCTGATCTTTCTAGTCACTATTGTCATTGTTAATATTGTGATGTTTGATATCATATTATTATATTCTTACTGAAATAATCTGTCAGAAATAATTTCCAAATTTAAAAATCATAAGGTCAATTAAGCAAGTGAATGTCTCACTAGAGCCATCAATCACAATTGCCTTACATTTTGTTTTTCCTATAAGTTTATTGAAAAGCATGCATTTAAATAGTATCCTACATTAATTCAAGATTTTGAAGTACTATTTACTCAGTCAATGAAAAATGGAAAATGTTCTTATCAAATTTATTTTTATCTCTAGAAATAAAATTAGATAACACAAAGGTGTTTGGACTGCTCTGCATGCATATGCATGCTCTCCCAATAGGTATTTTTTGTTGGAACTCTCCAGCCACAGGAATTAAGATTTCTATGTGTGAGGTGGAGGTTCTTTTATATATTTCATTTCCAAGTAGGGGGAAGAAATAGCCTGAGAATTACAGGACTACATCAGGATGGCTGTGAAGAACAGAACAAATGATCTTAAGTATTTAGTGTCTCTGACAGCTGTGTCATTCCCATCCTCCTGATTCTACTTATGAATTCTTTCCTCCTTCTTCCTTTGCAGAAAATAAAGATAGGATAATGTACGTGGTAAGTTTTTGGACACACTTCCTTCTGAAGACATGCTTCTTACTGACATTTCTTTAACGCAAAGAGTGTAAGTCCAGGACCTAACATTTCTAACACTGAAACAAGAATAGAGGTTTGAGTCAGAGCTATGTGGGGCCTAAAGAACATGGAATTGGGCAACTGAAGTGCTGTGAAGTCAACTCTACATGAAATATTCTTCTGAAAGAAGGGGTAAAGGGAAGGGACTGTGAATAAAACAACATTTATGCACATGATCATTCACAATTAGGCATGAACATTCACAATTACTGAAAACACTAACTCAACCTACTTGTCCACGCCTAGTATCCTGGGGTGCAGGAAGGGACTGAAAAGAAATGCAATTCACCATTTTTACTATCTTTAAAAGGGAATAAGAGGGTTACTTGGTCAGGAAAATTTTAAGTCCCCAAACTTAAATATATTGGCATTACCTTGTTGGAGGATTACATGGAAATTATTTAAAGCTCATCTTTCTTCTTTAAAGAAAAGGCAACTGGTGGTATAGCAATACCAGATTTTAAACTATACTACAGAGCAATAGTAACAAAAACAGCATGGTGCTGGTACCAAGACAGGCAGGTAGACCAATGGTACAGAATAAGGACACAGAGACCAATCCACAAAATTACAACTACCTTATATTAGACAAAGGTGCTAAAAGCGTGCAATGGAGGAAGGATAGCATCTTCAGCAAATGGTGCTAGGAAAACTGGAAATCCATATGCAACAAAATGAAACCGAATCCCTTTCTCTCGCCATGCACAAAAGTTAACTCAAAATGGATCAAGGAGCTAGGAATCAAACCAGGAACTCTGCGTCTGATAGAAGATAAAGTTGGCTCTAATCTCCATCTCATGGGGTCGGGCTCCAAATTTCTTAAAAGGACACCTATAGCACAAGAGTTAAAATGAAGAATCAACAAATGGGACATACTCAAACTAAAAAGTTTTTTTCTCAGCAAGAGAAACAATCAGAGAGATAAATAGGGAGCCTACATCCTGGGAACAAATATTTATCCCTCATACTTCAGATAGAGCTCTAATCTCCAGAGTATACAAAGAACTCAAAAAAATAAACAATAAGAAAACAAATAACCCAATCAACAAATGGGCCAAGGATCTGAACAGACACTTCTCAGAGGAGGATATGCAATCAATCAACAAATACACGAAAAAATGCTCACCATCTCTAGCAATCAGAGAAATGCAAATTAAAACCACTCTAAGATACCATCTCACTCCAGTAAGAATGGCAGCCATTATGAAGTCAAACAATAACAAGTGCTGACGAGGATGTGGGGAAAAGGGTACACTTGTACATTGCTGGTGGGACTGCAAATTGGTGCAGCCAATTTGGAAAGCAGTATAGAGATTCCTTGGAAAGCTGGGAATGGAACCACCATTTGACCCAGCTACTCCCCTTCTAGACTATTCCCAAAAGACCTTAAAAGAGCATATTACAGGGACACAGCTACATCAATGTTTATAGCAGCACAATTCACAATAGCTAGACTGTGGAACCAACCCAGATGCCCTTCAATAGATGAATGGATTAAAAAAAAATGTGGAATTTATACACAATGGAATATTACTCAGCACTAAAAAGTAACAAAATCATGACATTTGCAGGGAAATGGATGGCATTAGAGCAGATTATGCTGAGTGAAGCTAGCCAATCCCTAAGGAGCAAATGCCGAATGTCTTCTTTGATATACAGGGGGCAACTCAAAACAGAGCAGGGAGGAAGAGCATGAGAAGATTACTATTAAATAGGGATGAGAGATACATGGGAATGGGAGAGAGAAGGGGAATCGCATGGAAGATGGAAAGAGACCCTCATTGTTACGCAAAATTACATATAAGATGGTGTGAGGGGGAAGAAAAAAAGAGAGAGAGAGAAAAGTGTCATAGTAGAGTGGGTAAGAGAGGTAATGGAAGGGGAGGGGAGGGGACGGGGATAGGAAGGGCAGCAGAATACAATAGACATTAGTATGGCTGTATGTATAAATGTGGCTGTAAAACCAATGTGATACTGCAATCTGTACATGTGGAAAAATAAGAATCCATACCCCATTTGAATCCAATGTACGATATGTCAAGATCACTGTAATGTTTTGAGCAACTAATAAAAAAATTTTTAAAAGGGCAAGGGCAGGAGAAGAGAACATGGCAGCGGGCGCGGAGAGATCAAGTCTCTGACCTCCTCAGCTGCGCAGGCATAGGGAGTCGTAAGCAGTCTAAATGCTGTTTGCTCAGGATCACTAGGCAATGCTGAGCTGACGTGGATCTGGGGCGAACAGTCCAAGCCTCTCAGAACACACATGGAGCCCGGATGGGCTGCATTCAAGCTCCCGTTCGCCTGCTTCTCACAGCCAAACTGCTGTGACTCAGCAGTAATGACCCTGCCGAAACAACTGGTCTGCCCTTCTGATCCTACGGAGGTAAATGCCAACCGAGCCTTCATAGGCAGAGGCCACAGGATTGAAACGGGGCTTGGGAGAGCCAGTCAGGACCCACCCGTTGCATTGGTCACCCACCAAAGGGAACGAACTGTCGCCATTTGCATGGGATACCACCATGGCAGAGAACTGACATCACCAAAACGCGGAGGAGGAGATAAATTCATTGAAACCAGCGGCGACAGGTGTGTAACCCCCTAGCCTTCCTTCTCCACACAGTGGGGAAACCTTAAGGGCCCCTCCCAGCTCTCCCGTGAGCACGATAGCCAGACCAAGGGAATCAGGAGTGGCGCGGGACTCACGGCGCGGAACTCCTGGCTACCGCTCCCACCAGTGCTGACAACTGAGGTCCCTTGCACCAGCAACCGGGGGCGTGGCTACCAGAGGGCAAGCAAATTCGCTGGGGGTTCTCAGCCCCAAGCTCTACAAACTTAGGGTCTGAGGGAATGGCAAACAGGGAGAGTGTGCCCAGGAGTTCATGAAAATAGGGCTCCCAGGAGCAGCAGACCGGGCGTGTAGCCAGTATTGTGGTGAGCGTCACCGATGAGCCGGGCCTGGCTTGAGGAAACACAAGAGAAGGCCCTAGGCACTCAGGATTGGAGACCCGCCCAGACTGGGAGGAAGAGCTGCTGCACAGTGATTGGTTCCCGCCTTTTGAGAGGAGAAGCTTGGCCCAGTGGGCACAGCTCCACCTACTGGAAGAGAAGTTAATCAAACTCTAAGACTGCATTTATTAATTTTTTTCTTCATTTTCATTTTTTTGTTGTTGTTGTTTTTAAATATTTTTTTAATTTTTTATTTTTTTTTAATTTTAATTTTCATTTTTTTATTATTTCTTTTATTTTCTATTTTTCTCTTTTGTCTTTTCATTTCTTTTCAATTCTCTTATTCCCCCTTCCTTGAATTCTACCTGCTTACTCTCATTCTCTTTAGTGACTTCTTCCCTTCCCTTCCAATACCTTTCCTCCCAAGCATCAGATAAATATATAGGAGTAAACAGTAACTCAGCAGTCAAACAGAACAAGAAGCAAAATGAGCAGCATGAAAAAGCAAGGAAGAAAAGGAGTACAAACAATGCAGGACAGCCTAAATATTCAGGAGGACCTAGAGTCATCAGAAAAATGGTCATATAAGGAATTTGAGGAATACCTTAGACAGATGGAATGGAACCTTAAAGAGGATACCAGACAGCAAATTCAAACAGTGAAAGAATACATTGAAAATGAATTACATAAACAGATAAAAGAAGAAGTTAAGAATCTTTATCAGGAGATAGACATTATAAAAAAATCAAACAATAATTCTAGAAATGAAAGAAACTATAAACCAAATTAAAAATTCAAATGAGAGTATCACTAACAGAGTGGAGCAAGTAGAAGCCAGAACGTCAGATAATGAAGAAAAAATATATCATATTGAAAAGAGTCTAGCCAACTCAGAAAGTCTGGTTAAAAATCACAAGAAAAACATCCAAGAGATATGGGATAACATAAAGAAACCAAATTTAAGAGTCATCGGGATAGAGGAAGGTATAGAGATTCAAACCAAGGGAATGCAAAACCTGCTGAATGAAATAATTACAGAAAACTTTCCAGAAATAAAAAAGGAAATGAATATACAAATTGTAGATACATACAGGACACCGAGCACACAAAATCACAGTAGACCATGCCAAGACACATTGTTATGAAGATATCCAATATACAAAACAAAGAGAAAATATTAAAAGCTACAAGAGAAAGGAGACAGATTACATTCAGGGGTAAACCAATAAGGTTAACAACGGATTTTTCATCACAGACGCTGAAAGCAAGAAGATCCTGGAACAAACACTGAAAGACAATGGATGCCACCCAAGAATTCTGTATCCAGCAAAATTAAGCTTCAGATACGACAACAAAATAAAAATCTTTCATGATAAACAAAAGCTAAAAGAATTTGCAGCCAGAAAACCAGCATTGCAAAGCGTCTTGAGCAAAACACTACACGAGGAAGAAATGAAAAACAATAACCAAAACCATCAGTGGGAAGTGCCTCGGTAAAGACAGAGGGTGGGGGGAAAGCTAATCATGGAGAATCAAACTAAATTAGAAAAAAAAGATAAATAATCAAACATGGCAGGAAGTACAAACTATATCAATAGTAACTCTAAACGTTAATGGCTTAAACTCTCCAATAAAGTGACATAGGCTGGTAACATGGATTAAAAAAACAAATCCAACAATATGCTGCCTCCAGGAGACACATCTGATTGGAAAAGACATACACAGGCTTAAGGTGAAAGGTTGGGAAAAAATATACCACGCACACAGTCCTCGTAAGCAAGCAGGGGTGGCTATCCTCATATCGAATAAAATCGACTTCAAGACTAAGTTAATCAAAAGGGATAAGGAAGGTCATTATATACTGTTAAAAGGAACCATTCACCAACAAGACATAACAATTATCAATATTTATGCACCAAATAATGGTGCTGTGACATTCATAAAACAAATTCTCCTCAAGTTCAAGAATCAAATAGACCACAACACAATAATTATGGGTGACTTCAACACACCTCTCTCACCATTGGACAGATCCTCCAAACAAAAGTTGAATAAAGAAACTATAGAACTCAATATCACAATCAATAACCTAGACTTAACTGACATATATAGAATATATCAACCATCATCAAGTGGATATACTTTTTTCTCCGCAGCACATGGATCCTTCTCAAAAATAGACCATATATTATGCCATAAGGCAACCCTCAGTAAATATAAAGGAGTGGAGATAATACCATGCATTTTATCTGATCATAATGGAATGAAACTGGAAATCAATGATAAAAGAAGAAAGGAAAAATCCTACATCACATGGAAAATGAACAATATGTTACTGAATGATCAATGGGTTACAGAAGACATAAAGGAGGAAATCAAAAAATTCTTAGAGATAAATGAACATACAGACACAACATATAGGAATCTATGGGACACAATGAAAGCAGTTTTAAGAGGGAAATTCATCGCCAGGAGGTCATTCCTCAAAAAAAGGAAAAACCAACAAATAAATGAGCTCACACTTCATCTCAAAGCCCTAGAAAAGGAAGAGCAAAACAACAGCAAATGTAGCAGAAGGCAAGAAATAATTAAAATCAGAGCAGAAATCAACGAAACTGAAACAAAAGAAACTATTGAAAAAATTAACAAAACTAAAAGTTGGTTCTTCAAAAAAATAAATAAGATCGACAGACCCTTAGCCATGCTAACGAAGAGAAGAAGAGAAAGAACTCAAATTACTAACATACGGGATGAAAAAGGCAATATCACAACAGATGCTACAGAAATACAGAAGACAATTAGAAATTATTTTGAAAAACTATATTCCAATAAAATAGAAGACAGTGAAGACATCGATAAACTTCTTAAGTCATATGATTTGCCCAGACTGAGTCAGGAGGATACACACAATTTGAACAGACCAATATCAATGGATGAAACAGAAGAAGCAATCAAAAGACTACCAACCAAGAAAAGCCCAGGACCGGATGGGTATACAGCAGAGTTTTACAAAACCTTTAAAGACGAATTAATACCAATACTTTTCAAGTTATTTCAGGAAATAGAAAAAGAGGGAGCTTTGCCAAATTCATTCTATGAGGCCAACATCACCCTGATTCCGAAACCAGACAAAGACACCTCAAAGAAAGAAAACTACAGACCAATATCTCTGATGAACCTAGATGCAAAAATCCTCAATAAAATTCTGGCAAATCGGATACAAAGGCACATCAAAAAATTTGTGCACCATGATCAAGTGGGATTCATCCCTGGCATGCAAGGATGGTTCAATATACAGAAATCAATAAATGTTATTCACCACATCAATAGACTTAAAGATAAGAACCATATGATCATCTCGATAGATGCAGAAAAAGCATCCGACAAAGTACAGCATCCCTTTATGTTCAAAACTCTAGAAAAACTAGGGATAACAGGAACTTACCTCAATTTTGTAAAAGCAATCTATGCTAAGCCTCAGGCTAGCATCATTTTGAATGGAGAAAAACTGAAGGCATTCCCTCTAAAATCTGGAACAAGACAGGGATGCCCTCTATCACCACTTCTATTCAATATAGTTCTCGAAACACTGGCCAGAGCAATTAGACAGACGAAAGTAATTAAAGGCATAAAGATAGGAAAAAAAGAACTTAAATTATCACTATTTGCAGTTGACATGATTCTATACCTAGCAGACCCAAAAGGGTCTACAAAAAAACTACTAGAACTAATAAATGAATTCAGCAAAGTGGCAGGATATAAAATCAACACGCATAAATCAAAGGCATTTCTGTATATCAGCGACAAAACTTCTGAAACGGAAATGGGGAAAAACACTCCATTCACAATATCCTCAAAAAATAAAAATAAAATAAAATACTTGGGAATCAACCTAACAAAAGACGTGAAAGATTTATACAATGAAAACTACAGAACCCTAAAGAGAGAAGTAGAAGAAGATCTTAGAAGATGGAAAAATATACCCTGTTCATGGATAGGCAGAACTAACATCATCAAAATGGTGATATTACCAAAAGTTCTCTATAGGTTTAATGCAATGCCAATCAAAATCCCAATGGCATTTCTTGTAGAAATAGATAAAGCAATCATGAAATTCATATGGAAAAATAAAAGATCCAGAATAGCAAAAGCAATTCTAAGCAGGAAGTGTGAATCAGGCGGTAAAGTGATACCAGATTTCAAACTATATTACAGAGCAACTGTAACAAAAACAGCATGGTACTGGTACCAAAACAGGCGGGTGGACCAATTGTACAGAGTAGAGGACACAGAGACTAATCCACAAAGTTACAACTAGCTTATATTTGATAAAGGGGCTAAAAGCATGCAATGGAGGAAGGATAGCATCTTCAACAAATGGTGTTGGGAAAACTGGAAATCCATATGCAACAAAATGAAACTGAATCCCCTCCTCTCACCATTCACAAAAGTTAACCCAAAATGGATCAAGGAGCTTGATATCAAATCAGAGACTCTGCATCTGATAGAAGAAAAAGTTGGCTCCGATCTACATATTGTGGGGTCGGGCTCCAAATTCCTCAATAGGACACCCATAGCACAAGAGTTAATAACTAGAATCAACAAATGGGACTTACTTAAACTAAAAAGTTTTTTCTCAGCAAAAGAAACAATAAGAGAGGTAAATAGGGAGCCTACATCCTGGGAACAAATTTTTACTCCTCACACTTCAGATAGAGCCCTAATATCCAGAGTATACAAAGAACTCAAAAAATTAGACAATAATATGACAAATAACCCAATCAACAAATGGGACAAGGACCTGAACAGACACTTCTCAGAGGAGGACATACAATCAATCAACAAGTACATGAAAAAATGCTCACCATCTCTAGCAGTCAGAGAAATGGAAATCAAAACCACCCTAAGATACCATCTCACTCCAGTAAGATTGGCAGCCATTATGAAGTCAAACAACAAGTGCTGGCGAGGATGTGGGGAAAAGGGTACTCTTGTACATTGCTGGTGGGACTGCAAATTGGTGCGGCCAATTTGGAAAGCAGTATGGAGATTCCTGGGAAAGCTTGGAATGGAACCACCATTTGACCCAGCTATTGCCCTTCTCAGACTATTCCCTGAAGACCTTAAAAGTGCGTACTACAGGGATACTGCCACATCGATGTTCATAGCAGCACAATTCACAATAGCTAGACTGTGGAAGCAACCCAGATGCCCTTCAATAGATGAATGGATAAAAAAAAAAAAATGTGGCATTTATACACCATGGAGTATTACGCAGCATTGTAAAATGACAAAATCATGGAATTTGCAGGGAAATGGATGGCATTAGAGCAGATTATGCTTAGTAAAGCTAGCCAATCCCTAAAAAACAAATACCAAATGTCTTCTTTAATATAATGAGAGCAACTAAGTACAGAGCAGGGAGGAAGAGCAGGAAGAAAAGATTAACATTAAATAGAGACATGAGGTGGTAGGGAAAGGGAGAGAAAAGGGAAATTGCATGGAAATGGAGGGAGACCCTCATTGCTACACAAAATTACATATAAGAGGTTGTGAGGGAAATGGGAAAATAAACAAGGAGAGAAATGAAGTACAGTAGAGGGGTAGAGAGGGAAGATGGGAGGGGAGGGGAGGGGGGATAGTAGAGGATAGGAAAGGTAGCAGAATACAACAGTTACTAATAGGGCATTATGTAAAATTGTGGATGTGTAACCCATGTGATTCTGCAATCTGTATTTGGGGTAAAAATGGGAGTTCATAACCCACTTGAATCTAATGTATGAAATATGATATGTCAAGAGCTTTGTAATGTTTTGAACAACCAATAAAAAAAAGGCAATAGCAGTGACTATAAAGCACAATGCCATTCAGTAAACCCCTTCCCCATAGAATTAGAATTATTTCAGTCATCATATGTGGTTTGATTCCATCTACGTATAACCTTACATTGCTTAGTAAATCTGTATCTTTGTTCTATTTTCTTTTTAAAGTATAGTACTTTGCAGTCATTGCTTAATTAAAAACATGTGCAAGAGAGCAACAGTAAAGAAAAGGAGGTAAGATTTAGGATTCCTAAGGAAAAAGAAAATCACTGTTTTTTATAACTACTTTGACCCCTGTTTGATTTCCATTGTCTGCATTCTCTAGCTCATTATCATGTCTTCTGTGAGCTAGGGTCTGTCCCAACCCCACAGATCTTTTGAGACTGTGCATTTTATCTGCCTCAGAAGCCCAAAACTACAGGGTTTGGGAATAAATCACATTGACCAATATAAGATCCAGTGACTCAGATTGCCCCTGCTGAGATTATTCTCCGTCCAAACACCTTGAGTCTGCAGTTGCCCATTCCGTTCTCAAATTGGCCTTGTTTTCAGGATGTGTCTCTGCCTAGGTGTCCTTTACTTTTTTGGCCTATAGTTGTTCTGCCCAGTAGACTTTTTACACTCAAAGGCAGGTGCTAATGAAGTTAATGGATATGGGTCCTGATAGTTCTTGCCAACCAACATCTAGAGCTGGCTCCATCCCCCGACTCTCCACAAAATATGGATACATTATTTGGAATCAGGACTCTTATTTTCTAACTCCAGGATTACAAGTTCTCAATCTTTGTATCACTATCTACTCACTTGGCTGAAGGACTGTGTAACTTGTCTCCAAACTGGTAGCAATCAGCCTTATCATCTTATATGCTCTCATTAAAACAAAAGGAACACAACTTTTTATTTTGAAATAACTAAAGCCTCACGGAAGATGCAAAAAAAAATAGTATAGAGTCCTATGTGGCTTTCAAGCTACTTCCCCAAATGGCAATGTCAAAAGTATAGTTATAGTAATACCTGCATACCCATGTTTACATATAGTAGCACAATTCATAGCCAAATTATAGAACCAATTTTGGTGTCCATCAACAGATGAGTGGACAAAGAAAATGTGGTGTATCTACACAATGGAGTTTTAATGAACCATAAAGGAGAATAAAATTATGGCATTTATAGGAAAATGGGTGAGACTGGAGAACATCATGTTGAGTGAAATAAGCCAGACTCAGAAAGTTAAGAGTTCTTTTTTTCTCTTATGTAGAAGCTAGAGTGTAAAAAGATTTTTTAAAAAAAGAACTCCTGAAGGGAGATGATATGAGTAGAGTATAAGAAGGGAATTAGAGGGAGGAAAGAAGGGAGGGAAGGGGGAGGTAATGGGAAATGAAATTAATCAAACTATGTGCATATATGAATTCATCACAACATATCCCACTATTTTGTATAATCAATGCATCAACAAAAAAGGATATCTATAGTACAATATTACAAGTATACCACAATATAAAGTAATAGAAATATAGTGTAATATCAAAACCAGGAAATTCATACCAATATATTACTGATAACTTGAATATGTACTTTACTGTTTTTGCTTTTGACCCCATATTCCTTTCGGCATGTATGTGCATATACATTTATGCAATTTTACACCATGTATATTTTCAGATAATAACCATTACAATCAGGATACCAAACCATTCCATCATCATCAAGAACTCCTTTGTGCTACTTCTTTGTATTTCTGCTCCCTTTTCCTACTGGCCTCCTCCCCACTCCCTGTTTCTACCCTGGTAACCACTAATATGTTCTCCATCTCTAATTTTTTTTATTTTGAGAATATTATGTAAATAGAATCATACAGCACATAATTTTTTGACATTGACTTTTTCCAGCAAGGTTAAGATCCTTGAGGTCTATAGTTGTCATGTATCAATAGTTAATCTCTTTTCATGGTGAATATTCCCTTGTACAGATATATGAGAGTTTGTTAAGTGTGGGAATGAAAGGATTATTGCCCCAATCAGGGAAACAAGTTACACAATCCTCCATCTAAGTAAATGAAGGGTACCAGAGACTGAGAATTATTCACACACAATGTAAGAAATTTAGGTTGAAGAATATTTAAGTTACTTTCAGTATTTTTATTAAAATTAAATATATTATAAACATTTGTATACAGGTTTTATGTGAACATAAAGCTTTAATTTTTCTAGCATAAATACCCAAGAGTACAATTCATATGGTAAGGCATGATCAGTTTTATAAGAAACTGCCCAAGTATTTTCCGGAGTTGCTGCACCATTTTACTTTTTCACCAGCAAATGGAAGACTCAGCTTTTTCACATCTTCACCAACATTTGATATTTTCACTATTTTTCATTTTAGCCATTCTAGGAAGTTTACAATGATAACTCATTGTAGTTTTATTTTGCATTTTTTCTAGTTATTGTTGAACGTTGTCTCATGAAATTATTGTCATCTGTTATCTTTTCTTATGGTGAAATCTGTTGTCTTTCCGCTATATTGTAATCTTATTGTTTTGTTATGTTGTTCTTTACATATTTAGATATAATCCCTAAAAATTTGTCTTTCTAATATCAGGGCATTTTGTAGCACACACATTTTAAATTTATTGGTTTTCTAAATTTATGGAGAATGTTTTTGATGTCATGTCTAGCTCTTATAGAAGAGTATATTTGAATGTACTTAAATCTGCATAAAGAAATTAGAAGAAAACTTAATATAATGAAATTGTGGGGAACATGTGTTGGGAATATGAGAATTTGGACAGGGATAGAAGGTGTGGATTTTCATCTTTTTATATTACTTTATTTTTAAACTACAGGAATATATTAATTTTGAAAATAATATGGGCTTTGGAGTCAGATCAGTTTCAGTATAAGCTCCACATATTAGTTGTTGGAGCTTGGGAAAGTTAAACCCTCATTGTTATACAAAATACATGTATAAATATGTGAGAAAAAAAAGTATAGCATTACCTTAGATTAGGTAAAAAGAAATGATGGGAGGGGAGAGGACAGGAGGGGAGGATAGGAAGGATAGTAGAAGGAAACAGACATTATTATTGCTGTGTGTATATATGTGACTGCATGACCAATATGATTCTGCAACCTGTACACTCAGAAAAATGAGAAATTATATCCCATCTGATTCAAATGTATAATATGTCAAGGTCATTGTACTGTCATATGTAACTAATTAAAACAAATTAAAAAAAATAATTAAAAGCAAAAAAATTTTCTCATCTGTAAAATTAAATGTAAAAAAAAATGTAAGACCTCAGTAATATTTGTATAAAGATAAATGAGATAATGTACATGAAAATATCCAGTTTGGTAAACAGTAAATCAATTTTAGATCAAATTATGAATCAGGAACGAAGGGGAAAATGTGTATTTTAATATAAAATAGATCAAATTTTCTTCAATTACATTATAATTGTCTTTGGTGACATACATCTCAGCTTTTCTAGACTTGTTCTATAGAAAAATCATATTGGCTACATTGTGATTTGTCTCATCAATTAATCCTGTTTTCATAAGCATTGTTTTTCATTTATGACATGCTAAGTTCTTTACGTGAATTAGCAATATTTAGTACTCTGATTAGGTAGGAATTACTATTCCTAATGTACAGTTAAGAATCCCAGAACTTAAAGAGGTAGGATGACTTGCTATTTTGTCTAATCCAGAGCTTTTGTATCTAACTCTAATTTCCACTGTGATCCAGAATAATCTCCCATAGAACTCCATTACTAGAGATATTGCTCAAACACAGACTTCATTGGTTAAATGAATCTAATATAAATTCTAAAATAAAGCAGGTTGCAAACATTCCTTCTTTAGAGGTTGCAATGCACATTAGCATACTAAAGGTTCCAAGAAGTTCTGCAAGGAGAAGTCTTTGTTTAACCTAGCATTTCTCAAATTAACTTAACCATAGGGCTTGTTAGAAAACTATAACACAATCAGTACTCCTCATAATTATCATTCCATTGAATACATTTTAAGGAATCTTTCACTGAGCATATTCTCTGGTCTATTTTAAAATGCTTGATGTTTCTGCAAACCATCTAACCCTGATATGAGTAGTACCAAAGTAGAGTTCACAAAAACTCTACAAATAGCTTATATGGCATTGGAGCATGTTACCAATGAAACTAATAAGCCCTAAGTAAACTTGGTTAAATTAAATGTGTATATATTCCTTTAATCTCTGAAGATAACCCTAGAGGAGCTCTAAGTTTACACTTGATTTTCACTTTGAATTGTAAACTGTCCTGAAAAAATTAGATAATAAAGTCATTTGAGGATTCCATTTAACTAATGCAAAATAAATGTTTTACATACACCAAAGAGTACCTTTATGTTCTTGTGTCTCTATATGGCTCTAAAAACATTATTTTCTACCACTTTCAGCTCAAATGTCAGTTCTATACCTTCTTTCCCCCATCCTTGAATCCTACCTTCTATAGAATAGCCATTTAAACAAATGCTTGGTAATAAGTGTGATGATCATCAACTAGAAAATACATTACTCTGGATAAAAATCTAATGATGATTTCATTCATCCTACATGCTTTTTTTTTCCCTTAACAGTTTTCCATTGCTCATATGATTTGCCAAATGAGTCAAATACATTATTCTATTTTATAGTAATCACATCTTAGTAATGAGAAAACCTAGGCTGGTCACTGCTGTTATTCTTAGAAGGAAAAGGAAAATTCACCTTTTCATTCCAGCTTCCTGGAATTTCCATTTCACTGGACTGGAAATAAAAGGAATATCAGAGTTATAACACTTGAATGTTTTTCTCTTTCTATTGATAAGTGCAATTAATAATTGGTTTGAAAGATATTTTTAAAGCCCATATTGACTTACCTAAGGTCAAGAATATATGTAGCAAATAGCACTTTAGAAATACAATAATTACAAATTCTTCGTTTTCTCTAACACTTAATGTATAAATAAATGCCCAATTGATTAGAATAACTAAGACAATCCTTTGACATTTTTAATAGAACCTTCTGTAATTTCTATGTATAAAATACATTAAAAGAGTCTGAACTAAGACATGTAATGGCATCAGGCATAAACTGTTATAAATTGAACTTGATATTCTCTTATGTTCTTATTTTATTATTAAAGATTTTTCTTCAGTGAGGGTAAATGTTTTTATTTCTTCTTTGTCCTAAACTACTTAAAGTACACAAAATACATTTTTATAATATACCACAACATAAAGTACATACAATATACTTTTATAATATACCCGAACTTACCACTTCCCAGAACTTTAACACACTGGAGTGGAGCAACACTTAGCTTAACTTGAAGTTCATGATTTTGTTTAAAAGTGAAAAACTGTATTTTGACTTTGTTTTTAGTTTATTTGGGTCACAATTCAGTAATCATAAAGACAAAATAAATGATAAATCCACAGTATATAATTTTATTATGTTAATAAGCTATCTTTCACTGAAAGAAGATATCCGAGATAATTAACTTAGAAAATGTTTGTTTCGGCTCATGATTTTGGTGGTTACAGTTCATGATCCAGCAAGCATACCCATTGCTTTTAGGCCTCTAAGGTGGTTAATGAATGGCAATGGCTGAGAGAGAGTGGCAGAGCAAATTTTTCACCTAATGACCAGGAAGCAAACAAGAGAAAGAGGCTGGGATCCCACTATTCCCTTTGAGGGCATCTCCCTTCTATGACCCAAGTACCTCCCACTAGGCACCAATGTCTAAGATTCCCCCACGTCAAAAGTGGCATCCTGGAAAGGTAGGTAGACCTGAGACCGACCAGCAGAACAGGCCCAGTGGTCCGCCGGCGTGGTAGACACATCACCCCAATTGGAGGAGGGGCAGAGCCGCCGCCCGCGCCTGCAAGGTAGGCAGACCTGCGACTTAACGGGAGAACAGGCCCAGCGGCCCGCCGGCGTGGTAGACACATCACCCCAATTGGAGGAAGGGCCCAGCTGCTATCCGCAAGGTAGACAGACCACATGTCCCAGAGAAGGGGCCCAGCAGCCCACCGGCCTAGTTGAAAGATCACCCCAATGGGAGGAGGGGCACAGCCACTGCCCGCGCCTGCAAGGTAGGCAGACCTGCAACCTGGAGAACAGGCCCAGAAGCCCACCAGTGTGGTAGATAGATCACCCCTATTGGAGGAGGGGCCCAGCCATTGCCCGCAAGGTAGGCAGACCACGCGACCTGGAGAAGGGGCCCAGCGGCCCGCTGGTGTGATAGACAGATCACCCCAATTGGAGGAGGAGCACAGCCGCTGCCCAATCCTGCAAGGGAGACTTTGCAACTATAGAAGAGCAATATAAATATATAGGGGGAAAATTCAATAACACAACAGTTTCACCAAGCAGAAAGAAACACAAGAAGTATGAAAAGACAAGGAAAGAAATGACCACAATCAATGCAGGTCAACTCAACTTTAAAAGAGGTAATAGCTGCAGCAGATGGAATGTCAGATAGAGAATTCAGGATTTACATGCTTCAGATGATCTGGAGTCTCAAGGAAGACATTAGACAGCAAAATCAGACAATGAAAGATCACTTTGACAATGAATTACATAAACAAATCCAAGAAGCAAAAGATCAACTATACAGGGAGATAGAGGTTATAAAAAACAAACAAACAGAAATCCTAGAAATGCAGGAAGCAATAAACCAACTTAAAAACTCAAATGAGAATACTACCAGCAGAGTAGAACACTTAGAAGACAGAACATCAGACAATGAAGACAAAGTATTTCAACTTGAAAAGAACATAGACAGCTCATCGAGACTCTTAAGAAACCATGAGCAGAACATCGAAGAAACATGGGATAACATAACGAGACCAAACATAAGAGTCATTGGGATACAGGAAGGTATAGAGGTCCAAACCAAAGGAATGAGCAATCTGTTCAACGAAATAATACGAGAAAACTTCTCAGACTTGAAGAATGAGACAGAATCCCAAATCCTAGAAGCCTACAGGAGGCTGAATGTGCAAAATCATAAGAGATCCACACCTAGACACATTATAATGAAGATGTCCAACATACAGAATAAGGAGAGAATTTTAAAAGCTTCAAGAGAAAGGAAGCAGATTACATTTAGGAGTAAACCAATCAGGATAACAGCTGATCTTTCAACACAGACTCTGAAAGCTAGAAGATCCTGGAACAACATATTTCAAATGCTGAAAGAAAATGGGTTCCAACCAAGAATTGTGTATCCAGCGAAATTAAGCTTCAGGATGGAAGATGAAATTAAAACCTTCCATGATAAACAAAAGCTAAAAGAATTTGCAGCTAGAAAACCATCTCTTCAAAACATCCTCAGCCAAACATTACAGAAAGAGGAAATGGAAAATAACAATGAAAATCAACAGTGGGAGGTAGTACAGTAAAGGGAAAAAATAATCAAGGAGGAAAAACAAACCAGGTTAAGTAACATAAATAAACAAATATGGCTGGAAGAGCAGTCCATATCTCAATAATAACCCTAAATGTTAATGGCTTAAACTCATCAATTAAGAGACACAGGCTAGTAGAATGGATCAAAAAAAAAGACCCAACAATATGCTGCCTACAGGAGACGCATTTGATAGAAAAAGACACACATAGACTGAAGGTGAAAGGTTAGGAAAAATCATATCACTCATATGGACTTTGGAAACAAGCAGGAGTGTCCATACTCATATCAAATAAAATAGATTTCAAGACAAAGTTAATCAAAAGGAATAAAGAGGGACACTACATACTGTTCAAGTGAACCATACACCAACAAGACATAACAATCATAAATATATATGCTCCAAACAATGGGGCAGCTATGTTCATCAAACAAACTCTTCTCAAGTTCAAGAGTCTAATAGACCACCATACAATAATTATAGAAGACTTCAACACACCTCTCTCACCACTGGACAGATCTTCCAAACAAAAGAATAAAGAATAAAGAAACTATAGAACTCAATAATACAATTAATAACCTAGACTTAATTGACATATATAGAATATACCACCCAACACCAAGCAGTTATACTTTTTTCTCAGCAGCACATGGATCCTTCTCAAAACTAGATCATATATTATGTCACAGGGCAACTCTTAGACATTATAAAGGAATAGAGATAATAGCATGCATCATATCTGATCATAATGGAATGAAACTGGAAATCAATGATAAAAGAAGGAAGGAAAAATAATGCATCACTTGGAGAATGAAAAATAGGTTACTGAATGATCAATGGGTTATAGAAGACATCAAGGAGGAAATTAAAAATTTCTTACAGATAAATGAAAACACAGACACAACATATCGGAATCTATGGGACACAATGAAAGCAGTTCTAAGAGGAAAATTCATTGCCTGGAGGTCATTCCTTAAAAAAAGAAAAAAACAACAAATAAATGATCTCACACTTCATCTCAAAATCCTACAAAAAGAAGAGCAAAACAACAGCAAAAGCAGTAGAAGGCAAGAAATAATTAAAATCAGAGCTGAAATTAATGAAATCGAAACAAAAGAAACAATTGAAAAAATTGACAAAACTAAAAGTTGGTTCTTTGAAAAAATAAATAAGATAGACAGACCCTTAGCCATGCTAACGAAGAGAAGAAGAGAGAAAACTCAAATTACTAGCATAAGGAATGAAAAAGGCAATATCACAACAGACACTTCAGAAATACAGAAGATAATTAGAAATTATTTTTGAATCCTTATACTCCAATAAAATAGAAGATAGTGAAGGCATCGATAAATTTCTTAAGTCATATGATCTGCCCAGATTGAGTCAGGAGGATATAGACAACCTAAACAGACCAATATCAATTGAGTAAATAGAAGAAGCCATCAAAAGACTACCAAGTAAGAAAAGCCCAGGACCGGATGGGTATACAGCAGAGTTTTACAAAACCTTTAAAGAAGAACTAATACCAATACTTTTCAAGCTATTCCAGGAAATAAAAAAGAGGGAGAACTTCCAAATTCATTCTACGTGGCCAACATCATCCTGATTCCTAAACCAGACAAAGACAATTCAAAGAAAGAAAACTACAGACCAATATCTCTAATGAATCTAGATGCACAAATCATCAATAAAATTCTGGCGAGTCGGATACAAAAACATATCAAAAAAAATTGTGCACCATGATCAAGTAGGATTCATCCCTGGGATGCAAGGCTGGTTCAATATACAGAAATCAATAAATGTTATTCACCACATCAATAGATTTAAAGATAAGAACCATATGATCATCTCAATAGATGCAGAAAAAGCATTCGACAAAGTACAGCATCTCTTTATGTTCAAAACTCTAGAAAAACTAGGGATAACAGGAACTTACCTCAATTTTGTAAAAGCTATCTATGCTAAGCCTCAGGCTAACATCATTCTGAACGGAGAAAAAATGAAGGCATTCCCTCTAAAATCTGGAACAAGACAGGGATGCCCTCTCTCACCACTTCTGTTCAACATAGTTCTTGAAACACTGGCCAGAGCAATTAGACAGATGAAAGAAATTAAAGGCATAAAAATAGGAAAAGAAGAACTTAAATTATCACTATTTGCAGTTGACATGATTCTATACCTTGCAGACCCAAAAGGGTCTACAAAAAAACTACTAGAACTAATAAATGAATTCAGCAAAGTGGCAGGATATAAAATCAACACGCATAAATCAAAGGCATTCCTGTATATCAGCAACAAATCCTCTGAAATGGAAATGAGGACCAGCACTCCATTCACAATATCCTCAAAAAAAAAATAAATAAATAAATAAAATAAAATACTTGGGAATCAACCTAACAAAAGAGGTGAAAGATTTATACAATGAAAACTACAGAACCCTAAAGAGAGAAGTAGAAGAAGATCTTAGAAGATGGAAAAATATACCCTGTTCATGGATAGGCAGAACTAACATCATCAAAATGGCAATATTACCAAAAGTTCTCTATAGGTTTAATGCAATGCCAATCAAAATCCCAATGGCATTTCTTGTAGAAATAGATAAAGCAATCATGAAATTCATATGGAAAAATAAAAGACACAGAATAGCAAAAACAACTCTAAGCAGGATGTGTGAATCAGGCGGTATAGTGATACCAGACTTCAAACTATACTACAGAGCAATAGTAACAAAAACAGCATGGTACTGGTACCAAAACAGGTGGGTGAACCAATGGTACAGAATAGAGGACACGGAAACCAATCCACAATATTACAACTATCTTATATTTGATAAAGGGGCTAAAAGCATGCAATGGAGGAAGGATAGCATCTTCAACAAATGGTGTTGGGAAAACTGGAAATCCATATGCAACAAAATGAAACTGAATCCCTTTCTCTCACCTTGCACAAAAGTTAACTCAAAATGGATCAAGGAGCTTGATATCAAATCAGAGACTCTGCATCTGATAGAAGAAAAAGTTGGCTCCGATCTACATACTGTGGGGTCGGGCTCCAAATTCCTTAATAGGACACCCATAGCACAAGAGTTAATAACTAGAATCAACAAATGGGACTTACTTAAACTAAAAAGTTTTTTCTCAGCAAAAGAAACAATAAGAGAGGTAAATAGGGAGCCTACATCCTGGGAACAAATCTTTACTCCTCACACTTCAGATAGAGCCCTAATATCCAGAGTATACATAGAACTCAAAAAATTAAACAATAAGAAAACAAATAACCCAATCAACAAATGGGACAAGGACCTGAACAGACACTTCTCAGAGGAGGACATACAATCAATCAACAAGTACATGAAAAAATGCTCACCATCTCTAGCAGTCAGAGAAATGGAAATCAAAACCACCCTAAGACACCATCTCACTCCAGTAAGATTGGCAGCCATTATGAAGTCAAACAACAAGTGCTGGCAAGGATGTGGGGAATTGTATATTGCTGGTGGGACTGCAAATTGGTGAGGCCATTTTGGAAAGCAGTATGGAGATTTCTTGGAAAGCTGGGAATGGAACCACCATTTGACCCAGCTATTGCCCTTCTCGGACTATTCCCTGAAGACCTAAAAAGAGCATACTACAGGGACACTGCTACATCGATGTTCATAGCAGCACAATTCACAATAGCAAGACTTTGGAACCAACCTAGATGCCCTTCAATAGATGAATGGATAAAAAAAAAATGTGGCATTTATACACAATGGAGTATTACTCTGCATTAAAAAAATGACAAAATCATAGAATTTGCAGGGAAATGGTTGGCATTAGAGCAGATTATGCTAAGTGAAGCTAGCTAATTCCTAAAAAACAAATGCCAAATGTCTTCTTTGATATAAGGAGAGTAACGAAGAACAGAGTAGGGAGGAAGAGCATTAGAAGAAGATTAACATTAAACAGGGATGAGAGGTGGGAGGGAAAGGGAGAGAAAAGGGAAATTGCATGGAAATGGAAGGAGACCCTCAGGGTTATACAAAATTACATACAAGAGGAAGTGAGGGGAAAGGGAAATTTTAAAAAAGGGGGGAAGAAATGAATTATAGTAGATGGGGTAGAGAGAGAAGAGGGGAGGGGACGGGAGGGGAGGGGGGATAGTAGAGGATAGGAAAGGCAGCAGAATACAACAGACACTAGTATGGCAATATGGAAATCAGTGGATGTGTAACTGATGTGATTCTGCAATCTGTATACAGGGTAAAAATGGAAGTTCATAACCCACTTGAATCAAAGTGTGAAATATGATATATCAAGAACTATGTAATGTTTTGAATGACCAACAATAAAAATTAAAAAAAAAAAAAAGCGGCATCCTGGGGATCAAGCATGGAACACATAAGCTTTCAGGAAACATCCGACATCCAAACTACAGCACTGTTTAAACACTTATTCAGCCAGCAACTTTAGACATTTTCATACAGAATACAAAAACTGTTACCTTCCTATTTCTTAAGCTAAAATTTCTGATATAATTCACAATTTCAAATTCTAAATTAATATTCCATCTGTTGCTATGAATCTAAAAGATATTACCTCTTTTAAAACTTTTACTAAAGCATGAGAATTTGAACTTTAGAATATTCTATAACCTGTAAAAGACCTCTAATTTCTAATTTCAGAAGTCTTCATGGATTCATGTTTGTATGATTTCAGAAAATTTGATGCTCAAATGAAACACAAAATTAAATCAATTTTGAAAGTGTTTAGTAGAAATCAGCACAGGCATTCATAACTCTTAACTGATTTTGTTAAAATCCTGCTTTGGGTCAATTTCTTTACTGACTGTTATTCCATATAAGATTCAGCAATTAATATGTTTAATAGAAATGAAGTTTTCCATATGCTGTAACTATATGGTATATTTTGGTCATTTGTCAGAATATGCAATTTACTTGTTTCTTCAAATCGTTAATGTATCCAAATAAAATTCAAAATGTTTACCTTTAAAAGTCTAAAAACCACTTGGAGCTATGAAATAAGATTTAATATATATAAACACTATAAATGCTTATAATATATTCCATCATAGACTTTGCCTTACAATCCATGGATGTTAGAAGACAGGGTGAAGATAGATGCATTTTCTGAAGCAGAGCCTCATTTTGTGAAAGAAATGTGTTTTAATAATTAGAGTTTTCATTTTAACTACATTTGGGGTATTTGCTTTACATAGTCAAAATTTATATTGAACAAGGATACCTGGGGTTCTATAAAGTCAGCTATCTACTTACCATATTTTTTTGGTTTATAGTTAATGTAAAATTTTAAATCATTATAAAATACATTTGCAGGGCTTGAAAGTCAAACTTCATTGAAAAAAAGAATTATTCCCAAATCACTGTCCCCTGACTTCAGCTCATAGCCAAACTCTTTAAACTCTTTAAAACTGTTTCTTTCTCTGCTGTTTTTTGTTTATTTTGCCTTTAGATGATTTTTTTGGAAGGTTATTTTTTGATGTTAATTCTTTGGACCAAAGATTTAACCAACCTCTGACAGCTCTGTGGGAACTCTCTCCTCAAGGCTTTTCACCTGTTAAGCTGATCAGATAAACCAAGTGTTGCCTTTAAATTGCCTTCCTGGAGCCTACCATCATCCCCAGTTCACCTGGACAGGTTGCTCTCTGGATATGATAAAAACACATACACTTCAATGTTTATAGCAGCACAATTCACAATTTCTAAACTGTGGAACAAATCTAGATGTCCTTCAATAGACAAATGGATAAAGAAACTATGGTATATATACACAATGGACTATTACTCAGCATTAAAAGAGAATATCATGCTAAACAAAATAGGCCAATCTCATAAAATTAGGGGGCAAAGGTTTTCTCTGATACATGGATGCTAATCCATATTGTGAGTTTGGGGACATGGGATAAGTGGAGGAACTTTGGATGGGGCAAAGGTCGGGGAGCAATGGGGTAGGAAAGACAGTGGAATGAAATGGACGTCATTACCTCAGGTACATGTGTGATGCATGAATGGTGTGACTCTTTGTGCACAACCAGAGAAGTGAAAAATTCTGCTGCATTTGTGTACAAAGAATCAAAGAACTTTCTACTGCCATGTATAACTGATTTAATAAATAAATAAATAAATAAATAAATAAATAAATAAATAAACTTCCCCCTTGCTATTAACCTGGGAATTCCCTGTGCCTTTATCTGATAAATGTTGGATACTTTGTTTTGTAAATATCATGCCTTTTCTCTTCACTTATTTCATCATTTAGGAATATATTCTCCAATTGCTTAAGAAAGGCTTTAAGGTAGGTTTGAGATTCTGCTTTTGAAAAAAAATCTACCTTTATACATAATGGAGAGAGCACAGTAGGACATAAAATTATAAACTGAAAAAAATATAAATTGAAAATTTTTTTTCTCCAAATCATGATGGTAATTCTCTAATTTCTAATACTGCTGTTAAAAAGTCTGACATAATTATGAAACCTGATTTCTTTTGTTGTTGTTTAATCCCCAGTGTTCTGAAAATTCCCATGTTGGGCCTTGGTGGGGTCTTCTTTCTCTTATACACTGGACCACCACCAAGCCTTTCTGAAATGCCAAAAACTTATATCCCTCAGTTCTAGAAATATTTTAAATTATTTAATAATTTCTTCTCTATTGCTTTTTTCTATTCGCTTTCTAAAGAGAATAAAATACTGTAACACTTGGATTGATAATTTAAGGCTCTTATGTTTTGCTCAGACTATCCATTAGGTTCTTTTCCTTCTACTGTCAGATTAGTTCAATTTTATCATTTAACTTTTTATTCATTTAAAAAACTTCAGTTATCACATTTGATTCCTCCAAAATTTATTGTTTTTTTTCTTTTTTTCAGAACATACATTTCTGTTTATAGATGCAACATTTTCCCATATTCATTTAAAGATATTAATCACAGATTTTTTGAAGTTTAATTCTACTCTTTATATATTAGTTTCCAAGTAATATTTTTAAGAAGGATTTCTTTTTACACTGAAGGTTTCCCTCAAACATTTAGTGATTCTTGGCTGTCTACTCATATTTACAAGCACCACAAAGTTGAAATTTCAGATAAGGAGAAGGGAACACAAATACCATTAAACTAGTGAACCTGATTATAAAGTGGCTAGAAACCAAGTAAATTTTTATTAGGAATATCAAAATGTCAATGTGTTTCTTTGCAGTACTTGGTTTCTCTGTAGGATAGCCCAAACTCATGTCACAGTTGGTCAGCTTTCTGAAGCTGGGTGGGGTAGGGAGTCCACTCACTGATAGTTCATCTACAACTGCTCATGTACCCATGAACTAAAACCTCTGAAACAGCTTCTACAGAGAATAAGTCTCATGCTTCCTTTGCTGATGGGAATTCAAGATGTTTTATGTACACATCTGACAACGATTTGTAACTACTTACACAGATTATCAAATAAAAACACTGGTTTTGACATCTTGCCTTACATGACACCTAGTGGTTCTGATTCTTGAGTCTTTCTGGGGGTCAGATCTGCTCACTTCTCTAGGCTTCTTTATACTCTATAGACACTTGATTTGACTTTACCAAGTACTCATCATTAAGCCACACACATTCTGTCTTCTTGTACTGCAAATCAGTCTTATAAATCTTAGTATGACCAAAGGTAAAGCTGCTTATTTTTTTTTCTTGTTGTCAGGTGATTGAGTCTGAAGATGTCTTTGCTATCTTAAAACTAAAAAACCTATTGCACACTACATTGTGCCCCCAAAGCCTCTACTAAATAATAATATAATAAAGTTACACTATCTTCAAATCTTTAATAATTTCAATGTGCATATTAAGGCACTGAAGGTTCTCTTAATTTTTTCAGTCTACCTTTTAAAAGATATTATGTATATTTACCATCTATTTTAAATATCTTAAATTTTATTTATTCTAGTTTGTTATATGACAGCAGAATGCAATTCAATTCATATTATACATATAGAGCAGAATTTTTCATGTCTCTGGTTGCACATAATGTAGAGTAACACCATTCAAGTTTTCATACATGCACTTAGGGTAATGATGTCTATCTCATTCAACTGTCTTTCCTACACCCATGCCCCCTCCTTTCCCCTCCCTCCTCTTTGCCCTATCTAAAGTTTGTATATTCCTTCCATACTCCCCTTATCTCCATTATGAATCAGCATCCTTGTATCAGAGAAAACATTTGGCATTTGTTTTTTGGGGATTGACTTACTTCACTTAGCATTATATTCTCTAACTCCATCCATTTACTGCAAATGCCATGATTTTATTCTTTAATGTTGAATAATATTCCATGGTTTTAAATTTGCATATCTTGTTTTCTACTCTCTTCATTACCATCAAATGCTATGCTTTTCAAACTCTTTTGTACACTAGAAAGCCTGTCCATACCTATCTTCCCTTTTCTTTCACTTCAAAGCCTTTACTTCCACATATATCAGACTCTACAGGGAGGGACTTGTTATAACAGAGATTGTGGGCTCCACTCAGTTTCTGATTCGTTAGAATTGGTGTGGAGCCCAAGAATATATTTTTTCCACGTTTCCAGTTAGGTTAATGTTGTTAATCTGGGGACCACTGATATAATTATCCTCAATTTCTTCCCCTCAGAAAGAAAAATACCATTTTTCTCCTTTCCAACAAGTTTTACTTAGTCTGTTTCATCTTCATCTCCATTCTGCCATCATTTCCTATATTCCAGCATCTCCAATCTCTTTATATATGCCTTGATTTTTTCTTTCTGCCTTCTAGATGTGCAAACTCCCACTTTTTAAAAGCATAAAACAAGTGTCCCATCTAGCTACCATAATATGACTCTCATGCATTTGCACACTGCCAAATTTCTAGGTAAAACACTCTTGAACCAAAACCTTTGTTATCTTTTTTTTTTCCTCCATCATTCAGCTCAATCAGTTGAAGCAGATGCATTTGCAAGTGGAGTAAATTTAACAGACTCTAGAAGAATGTAGAATGTTGTTTCTTTATAGAAACAACAATATAGTAGTAAGCTAGGGTAGAAACAACAGGAGAATCATTGCCATTTCTGAGTCTGAAAGGGTGAGGAGAAGCAATATTTACCAGAACCTGATAAGAGAAAGTATTATGTGGAGAGAGCTGTCTGATAGAAGCTGTGATCTTCCCATGTGTGATTCACAGCAACATCGTGGAGGTATGAAGCAGGAAAATACACACACACACAGAGTTTCATTCTTTTAGTCCTGCCAATATGCCATCATTCTGCTATTGCTCAAAAATGACTCAAATAACAAGGAGGGAAATGAAATAGTTGATAAAGATCTAGGGTTTAACTTCACAACAGTATGAAAAAAAATGGGAGAACAGATCTGAGGGGCAAATAGGATAATATGCAACAGCTCACCCTTTTGGTTCTTCAACCTCTATTCTTATATTTAAGTAACAAATTTATGTCCTCAACACAGGAAACTACATCCTATGAAGTATTTATGAGAGGTAGATGTCAATATTCTTTTCATGTTTTTCTCATGTACATATGGAAAATTCTCCAGGACAGATTATGCACTGGAGTATAAAACACGTCTCAAATTTATTTAAAAGAATTGAAATAATATAAAATATGTCTCCAAATTTAAGAAAATTGAGTTAGTAATCAACAACAAAGATATTTGAGGGAAATTCTCAAATACTTGGAAATGAAATGTTTTTCAATATTCCATAGTTCAAAGAAGAAATCAAAATGAAATTAGAAAACCTTTTGAAATGACTGAAAATTAAAACACAATATAAAAATTTATGCAATGCAAGAGAAGCAGTGTTTAGAGAGAAAAAATATGCCTGTATTTGGGAAGAAGACAGACCTCAAATCAGTAATCTAAGATTAAATATCTAGAAAAAGAACAGCAATTTGAAAAAAGCTAAGACAAGCAGGATTAAAAAGCAAACAATAAAGATCAGAGCGAAAAATGAAAGGAAACTCAACAGAGAAAAATCAATGAACCCAAAGTTAGTTCTTTCAAACATCAATATTGATATGATGATGAAAGAAACAGATTGCTAAAATCAAGAATGAAAGTGGCACCATAATCATCAATCTTACAGAAATCTAAAGGAGTATATGGGAATACTATAAACAGGTTTATGCTAAACCAGACAATTTATATGAACTGGATAAATTCCTAGAAAGATAAATTACTAAAGATGACTCCAAAAGATATAGAAAATCTGAACATAATATATAAAGAAGTAGAAACTAAATTAATGATTAAAAATTTTCCACAAAATTCCATATCCTGATGACTTAACAGGTTAATTCTATAAATTAGGTAAATAATACCAATAATTAATAAATTCTTCTAGAGGAGTAAATGCTTTCCAATTCATCCCATGAGGCCAGTATTATACGGATGCCAATGTCAGAAAAAGGTAGCTAAAGAAAAATCACAGATCAAAATCTCTCATAATAGATGTAAAAATCCTCAATGAAGTTATTAGAAAATCAACCCAGTATCTCTTCCTGAGATGCTGCTAATGGTCTATTTCTTGACCTACTGGTAAATCACTGAGATAAATATTTGTCTTTTGCACTTATCTGTGTCATGGTTAAAGATTTTGAAAGATGTAAACATATACACATACAAGAAAGAAAAGAATGCCTATGATCTTAAAGTTAAATAATTTAGTAAAAGGCAGATTAATAGAAAAGCAAAAATAATGGCAGAATGAGACAAGGTATGAAGTGTTAGAGGTATAAAGTGTTACAAAGAAATGAGAACATAGTCAATCCATGTATACTATGTTTTTACTTTATTGTGAGGGATTATGTTGAGAGTAGCAAGAAAAACTTTATTAAGGAGATAAAATTTGGATTGTCTTAATCATGGACAGGTAGAATTTCAATAACAAAAGAAAGAAAAGTTTAGAGGTCTGCATGAGCAAAGCTTGAATCATATTTGTGAGAAATATCAGTTCAAGTTTGGCTTCACCACTACATGAATTGAAAAGAGAAAAACCATGCTGTAAATGTAAAGAGAATAACTTCAGTTTTCAGAGCCATGTAGAGATATGTTTTTGACAGTATGGTTGAGAAATAGAAAGACTGGACCTAGGAGAGAGATGAAGGAAGGTAAAGAAGCTAATGGATTAATATAATGATTCTCAATCACTTTCTCAATCTTTAAGGAGATGGTAAGATAAAAACTGTTTCGTAATGTTACTTGCCTTTTCAATCTCAATCTCTTAAAATTTTCAGAGGTTACGACATATATTGCAATAGACTGAATATACAAGAGGAAAATGAGAATCCAGGTCTTCTTTCAAACCAAGCAGTAACAACCTAAATCTGAAAGATATATTTTTACTTGTAAAACAAATCCCCCTCTCCTTACTGATTTTGTTCCATAAAATTATTTGTTACAATACTATTCATGTTAGCATGTTGATTTTTAAATGAATTAAATTGTAAAAGTCGATTTCAATTATGAATACATTCAACATTAATAAATATAATCTATATAAACAAAAGCTCTTTGGGTTCCTCAGTAATTTTTAAGATTGTAAAGGGCTCCTAAGCCAGAAACTGAGAATTGCCAAAAAGAAATAAGGACATAAAATACAGTAGTAATACTAAGAAAAAAATGGAAATAAATTAAAAGATATGAAAAAGTCAGAATTAAGAGACTGGACAGCCAATAAAGGCAGGGATAGGTAAAGGAACAGGGAAAAGGGTAAATAAGAAAGAAAATGAAATACCTGTACTTACAGCGGAGATAGTTTGATAGCTTATATGTATGTACAGGAACAATTAATATGTTTTGATATTTCCACATAACTGAAGCATCATCTCAAGCAAAAGATAGGCATTAGCATGAAGATCTTGAATCATCTATCTCCAATTCCTCAGTTGAAGGTTGTTGTAGTTTTGTTTTTCTGCAAATATCTCTTACACTGCCAAACTTGGAAGTTTCTGGGTTACATTTTTTTCACATTTTTTTTCTTTAGTCTTGGTTAAATTGCTATAGACAACTGGCACTTTTAAAGAGGTAGCTGGCAGTAGTTGTAAGGGAACCATACGTAAAAAAGAAGACTTCATTCTAAGTAGTCCCTTTCTCTACTTTCTTTATTGGAGGAGTTTACTTACTTTAATTTATTGAAGTAAGAAAATATGCCTGCAGTTAACCAATAAGCATTCTTCAGATTTAACATTTTATAAAATAGCTGTCAAACCCCTTACCAGGAAAAAAAATACACCTGCCCTTTTAAAGAGTTATAACCAATCCACCTATAACCAGTAATACCTTTCTCAATTGACTCTTGTTCCTATATGAAGCAGGATTTTCTTAAAATTTTAAGTCATCTATTTAGAATTTACAGAGCTCTGAATCCCAGAATTTTATCAATTTTTACTTTACCTAACTGGTCGTCTTCTTAATTTTGCAAATTTTAATCATATTATGTTTCTAATATCCCTTCACCTTGAAATTACACCCCATCATCACCTTTCCAGGCTTAAGTTCTATAATCATTTTGGTCCATCTTAAAGACTTTTTCATTTCAATGATCATTTAAATTTGCCATTGCTAGATTTTTGTTTTTCAATTTTCTTCTTTCTTGAGGTTATGGAATCAAATATGGACAAATTACTGCAAGAAGAATATTACTGTTAGAAAAAAAAATCATCACTTTCCTGGGCTTTATGTGGTAATGTTATAGGCTGTTATCTTCACAGAATCATTTATGAAGACACATCATTTTAAACTATGCTTGATTTTCACTTTACCAGCAAAAATCTTCTTTTTCCAAATGAAATTTTATATAATAGCTCACTATTTAATACAGACCATAAAGTGCAACTGCTCTGATTAGTTTGTAAAGGACTAAAAGCCTCACAGACTTGGTCAGCCTTTGTTCCTCTTTACATCCCATCCAACAAAGACCCTTGAGGGTACTTCCCAGGCAGCATAAAATACACCAAGAAAATCCTCATCTTCTAGCATCTTTAAATACTAAAGATACCAAATGCACGGAATATCAAAACTCCAAATGAAATAAAATCAGTTACTTCAGAAGGCTTTTTTTACTGCAACATAAATAAAACATTATAAAATTCATTTTTTTCTCAAACAGAAAACTTTTCAAAGGTTCATACTGGAACTGTCCTTTTTAAAGCAGTCTAAGAATGGATACAACATCAACTTAACATACACTGTACATTAATATAGAATATCAAGAGAATAATTAGTAATTCTTCCCATAACAGATGTTAACATAGTACAAGGTATCAAGCACACATGAGTAGTGAATGGAGAAAGATTTTTTTTTTTTTATTGCACATTTGCTTACATGTCTGCTGCTTCTAGGTAGAGCTAAACTTGAAATACTGAGTAAGCTTCTGCCATTTTTCCATCAACTGAATTATAGCAGTTAATTGCCTATATGTTCCCCCAGGTTTATTTTCCAGAAACAAGAACATGAACCTTCCCAATTTGTCTACATAATGGAACACAGAGTTAACTTTAAGAAAAATTAAACACTCAAAAGCAAATCAGATAGCATACTTTTATAAAGAAAACAATTTTTACATCCATACATATAATCCAGACTCACAGAACTTCTGATTATACAATATTGTAAAAAGATAATTGTAAACCAACTCTCTTCAATTCTTCTGTGTATGAACAGGGATTTGGTTTAGAAAATTTTAACATTTTGAGAAACCGATGACTTTCAATTAGGCTTCCATAATGTCTTCTCTCTGCACACCCCCAAAACAAACAAAAAACCCATCTATAAGGATTCCAAATCTTACAAAGAAACTACTATCTTGGACTAAATTGTTCAGAAGAGTTAAGTGTTCTTAATTTTATTCCACTGCAATCTATCACTTAAAGCAAAA
Source organism: Callospermophilus lateralis (assembly GCF_048772815.1). NCBI lineage: Eukaryota > Metazoa > Chordata > Mammalia > Rodentia > Sciuridae > Callospermophilus > Callospermophilus lateralis. The sequence goes on along the minus strand of NC_135310.1, from coordinate 79,310,019 downwards.
GAAACAATGTACTCTCCAAACAGAAATATGTCATTTAAGCAGGTCATGCTTTAAACACACATAAAACATTGACAGCCTGATGGAAAAGCAACAAGAATAGAGACTTAATTTTTATAGCAAACACAAGATTCTGGCCATTAATGGATCAGAAGTAACAACTGATGCTCCTATTTTAAGCTCATCAATGTCATATTATAAAAGCGAAGTAACAACAGATATGTGGCAAAAAATTATTTATCTCAAATGAAAAATTTATTTTAATGAATCACTCTTAAATTTTACACTTCACTCACAGTTTCATTTATAAGATTATTCAGAAGAAACAATCCTATTTAGCCTTTACTTAGTAAGTTTTTACTCTGAAATATTCTCACAAGATTTTCTAAAATCACAATTATGGTGAATTTCTTTTAAATCATACAAACATTATAAACTGTTATCGGTGAAGAAATTAGATCATTGCTTATTCTGTCTAGAATGATGGGCTACCAAATCTTTAAGACCTCTTTTCCACGGCATATCTTTATGTTGTTAATAGCAATCACAATTATGAAAAATGCATCTTAACTCCACAGTGAATTAGCATCCATGCTTATTCCACATAGGTACTGCCAGTGGTCCCTGCGGTGTCCTTTCAACAATGACAAACTCATCAGGGTTGCCAAATGCCTCATAGAAAACTAGTAAATCTTGTATTGCACGCTCCTCAATCTGAAAGAAGAGAGAAGGAAAAATGACTTGTTTTACTCTTTTAAGCATAAATTAAGCCAGATACATTAGTTTTCCAATTTCCTTTTAAGGCACTATCATTTTACATGAATGAAATACAGGAGAATTAAATCAGGTATGTTGTTATCACTTTTAAAGTAATCAGATACTCACTCTACTTGAAATTTAACCCTTAAGCAGAAGGAAAAAGAAACTGAAAATAATTGTTGCAATCTACTCATTCTGTTTTATCCTGTAAGATACCTTCTGGTATTGTATAAGTCCTTTACATCTTGCTTCTGAGCTCTTCCATGCAAATATGGGTCTTGTTTGTTTCTAAGCCTAACTCTCTAGACTTTCAATAAGTCTACAGAATCTTAATATCCCTCAAAATAAATTATTTTCCTTAAGTTAACCAGAGATGGTATTTGTTACTTACAGTCTAAGAACTCTTACTGATACAGAAGCTCTGAGAATATCAATAGATACTGTGAAATTCTCTTATTGGTCACTTCTCTTATTGGTCACTTTTTTTTTTTAAGAGAGAGAGAGAATTTTTTAATATTTATTTTTTAGTTTTCGGTGGACACAACATCTTTTTTTTATTTTTTATGTGGTGCTGAGGATCAAATCCAGCGCTGTGCGCATGCCAGGAGAGCATGCTACCGCTTGAGCCACATTCCCAGAGCATTATTGGTCACTTTTAAATCCTCAAACAATCTCAAACACTACCAAAGCCAAAACTGTATGCTGGTTCTAAATTAATTATCCTGAATACTGTCAATTAATATTTAAATCATTAAATGCCTCAGTGTAGTTATACATGGCATTTACATTTTATTTTAAGAGAGAGAGAGAATTTTTTAATATTTATTTTTTAGTTTTCGGTGGACACAACATCTTTTTTTTATTTTTTATATGGTGCTGAGGATTGAATCCAGCGCCCCGCGCATGCCATGTGAGCGCGTTACCGCTTGTGGCACATCCCAAGCCCGGCATTTACATTTTAATTTGGTAGATATATATATCTCTTCAAACAAACATAATTTTCTTTCTTTTTTTCTTTTTTTTTTTTTTTTTTTTTTTTTGTGGTCCCGGGGATTGAACCCAGAGCCTTGTGCACGCAAGACAAGCACTCTACCAACTTATATCCCCAGCCCAAATATAATTTTCTTAAGACTCAAGGATGAAATGCAGTGTAGTTCTTCCCAAGTTAAACATTAATAAGGATGTTATATACCTGAATCAAAGCCAAGGGTTTCTCTCGACTTCTGATAAGAGCTGCTTCCTGTTGTAGCTCTTCTTCTACAATAGATGCAAAAGTGACTGGGGCTACCATGGAAGAAGTAGTCAATGAAGAAGATAGCCAGGGACTGTAAGAACAATAATAATGAATTTCATTCATCTTCCCAAGTTTTGCCCAACAAAATTTCTTCTGAAATACTCTTTAGCAATGCCACTTTTTTTTTCTTTTTTCCCAGTGACTACTAGATAAGGGGATCTGGAAGCTTTTGCAGAGATTACAGAATGATGACTATTAAGAAACAGAAAAAAAGATGATGATTATTTTGGATCAGTGTTATGTGAAATTCTGGAAAATTACAGAAAGTGGGGGTGGAGGAGAAACAATATAACTAAAGAAGAAACTGTGAAGCACAGAGTGTTCAAAAAATAATACATCCCATTAATACCATATTATTCCCAATGTCTTAACATTCTCTAAGAAACACTAATATTAACATTCTTTAAGCAGCAGTTCAGCTTTAGAGACCCAAAAGTAATCAATTAACCTTACTTGGGACTGTCTAAAAGAGGTAAATCTGAAATATGGTTGCCTTCTGGTCCTGTAGTACCATGAACAGAGCATCTGCAAAAGAAATGCAAAAAATGGAGACTAAAGCTGCTTATTAATAGACATGAAGAACTATAAGCTCCTAATGTAGGAGAAAAATTAATGTATGCAAGCAGGCTTACCTTGAAAATTACAAGTACACAAAATAATTTATAGATATTTTAAAAATACTGCATATACAGTAACAGAGAAAGACTGCAAAAAATGGTCTACTTTTTCTAATAATAGTCATATAACTATTTATAGTAATCAAACACATTAGGAAGTACAGAGAACTTTGGGAAACGTGTTTCACATTAATAAAATTTTATGAATTAAAATTACAAATTAGTATTAATTTTCAAAACACATGAAACCAAATAATTATCAGTCAAATCTTGTGAATGGCTAGTATACTGTGATAAGCTAGGGATCATATATAGAACAGGAATACAAGACATAAGCTCTAAAAGTTCATAAGCTGGATAAGAAAAACCAACATATAAAATGGCATATAAAAGAATGAAAAAGAATTTAAGTAGTATATAACAAATCAAGTTCAAATGACTCCATGGACTAAAAAACAAAATATTTTAGTAACTTGATAGGGCCTCAGGGAGAAGAAAGAATTTGAGAATATTATAATAAAGAGGCATATGATGAGGGGGCAGGAAGCATTCAAGTAAGAAGAAAACACTTTAAAAAGATATTATAGACTGACCAAATTGTGGATTTTAGAGCTAGACAGGTCTCTAGACATTATCTAGATGAATCAAATGCCCTTTCATCAATGAGAAAATTGAGGCCTAGATGAGCAGAGTAAACAAATAAGGACTAAAATACTGACTTTCTGATTCATTTACAAACATTTATTAGGCATGACTTGGGACTATGGTAGATACTGAGAATCAAGCAGATTAAAACTCAGTCTCCTCCCCTCAAAAGATTCTAGTGGGAGATATTTTAAAATGCTGTATTTAAGCAATGATAAAACAATGTATGAGAGTAATGTAACTGGTATCTATACTAACATGTACAAAGCACTGAGGATTCATAGGCGAAATTAACATAATATGAAAGAGGGTATATGCTGATGACTTCATCAAATAAATGACATTAATGTTGAAAAGAGCTGCTCTGAGATATGACTTTGGTTGCACAAATACACCATTAAAGAACCATTAAAGATTTTCGAAGGCAGGCTACTCTCTTCAATAAATACAAAATGACAGGATTGAAAACAAAAAGAGATTTTAAATGAAAATAAAATTTAAAAAAAAGTTAAGACCAGGCACACTGAAAGCTAAAATATTTAGACCTGATATGTGTGCAAACAAATTTATTGAGACCCTAAGTATTTTCATGTGTGTTATTTCATTTAAACCTTGTGATTCTTTGTGAAGAAAGTGTGTATTGTTTACATCAAACAGATTAGGAAACACAGACTCAAAGAATCTGGTACAATCTCCCTGATTCAAATTGGATCAGGGAGCAAAGACATATTTCAAACCAAAGTCTTTTTCACTCGGAGTACAGTGAGTTTTCCATTACCACACAGCTGCCTTTATTGTCATGATTCCTCTTAGTCTGGAATGCATTCTACTTCGAATATCTAGAATGCATTCCTTAGTGACTGGCTCAAGATCATCTTCTTTCTCCTGCTATAAAACTCCAATCACTATCATAAAGTTCTACATACTCTCATTACTGCTTACATGTTTGTCCTAACTGCTAGACTAGTCTTTCTGAGCATAGGATTGCTTTGTTGTTCTTTCTACCTCTATGTCCAGCAGAATACTTAGTACACAGCCATTTATGAGAAACGAAGTAGAATGAAACAGCAACTCTTCGAAGAGTTCTTCGGTTTATTTGGTATGGGATAAAACAAAAGGAGAATTTTGTTTTGATTTTAAGTTCCTTATTGCTTTGAATTACTCATAACTTTTTCTTCCAGGTATAGGTATAAAATAAAAAATGAAGTGAGAATATCTCTAGCTATAGGGTTCTTAGTTTTAACCAAGTTCTATGACTAGAAACCTACTAATTTACCTCATACCTAAAAGAAAAATCCCGCAGGACAAAGTAGAGGACAATTTCAGTCCAAGGAAAAAATGAAGTAAAAAAGATGAATAAGAAAGCTGTTGGGATAAACTTGTCATGCAATAATGAGAATCTGGACAAGAATGTAAAATAAATAGAAAAAAATCTATATTCTAAGGGAACTACTTTAGAAACTAAATGTAAATTTCCTTGGTAGGTCTTAAAGTCAATCTAAGAATAGAGAACAGAGGTTTTCTTGGGAATTAAAGAACAAAACAGATAAGGACTTATATGCTAAAAAATCATCCCATTGTTCTAGGGACATTTCTGAAGAAAAGCAAAAAATTATAGAGTCAGTTATTGTTTAATTGGTAAGAAGAAACAGCCACAAGGTCTCTTTAAAAATATTATGTCACTAGCTAATAAAACTGAATAATAGTACTAAAATTATTTTACACAGATCTTATAAAATCAAAGTGAAACAACCAAAGCTCAAGTACAACTTATTAATGTAATGTTTTATAACTTTGATATACACTATCTGACATAGCCTTAGAGTAAACATGTATGATACCATTATTATTCTCATAAATGATATATGATGAGGTTCAAAAAGGCTTACAGTGTTAGACTAAATATTAAATCTGTTTCTTAAGATTATAATCCCAGAACTCTTTCCACTAATAATTTTTTCAATGAATAATCTCATTAATTATAAATTTATTCAAAATAACTTAGGGGTCTCAAAATTTCATCTTAAAATTGAAGCAAATTAATTAAATAAAACTGACAGTTTTTAAAAATCAAAAAAATACTTAATAGTATTATTAATAAGTTTTTAATACTAACAACAAAGAAACAAACATTACTATAGACAATCTCTATAATATTTAGTCTTCTGAAAATAAAAAACATATAAAAAAGGTTAGCTAAAATCTTTTTTGAAAGATTTTTGTTCCAACCAGGTGCAATGGCACACTTCTGTAATTCCAACTTCTTATGAGCCTGAGGCAGGAGATCACAAGTTTTAGGCCAGTTTGAGCAACTTAGCAAGACCTTGTCCAAAAAATAAAATTAAAAATGACTGGGATACAGCTCACTGGGAGAGCACTTGCCTAGCATATGTTAGGCCCCAGATTCAATCCCCAGTACTGCAAAAGAAACAAAAAACAAACAAAAAAACCCACCAAATAAATAAAAGATTTTTGTTCAAACTGAAGAAAATTAACATTGTCAAATTTAGACCTGATGAGAAGAACTACATTACTTTTTGCTCCATTTTTTAAATAAAATTGTATACTAGTTTGATTACAATAGTTTTTATATAATATTAGAGCTGATATAATTGTACAGTAATTTTGTTTCATAAGTAGTTTTTCTTACTAATTAAAAACACAAGCTCACATTTTCTTGCCCAGAACTACATAAGAAGTTATCTTAAGTGAAACAAAAACTAAAAAAAACCACATAAAATGAAAAATAATAAACACATAGAAACTGTACAAATTCCCCTCTTCTAAATTTTGACATCTCATACAACATTGCCTTTTTTGCCTTAGCCTTGGAAAAGTCACATTTTCTACAATTAAAATAAGAATGTATAATTTGTAGAATTTCTTTAGATGGGCCTCCCATCCCTACCACCCCAACTCCACAAAGGATCATAAGCATTCCTATCGTCTTGCTTTAACTTCCACTATTTCCTCTGTTTATACTGTCCTTTCTTCTCTCTTTTTAAAAATCTCATCCCAAGTTCAAAAGATTGTGACAAAAAAAGGGATCAATAATTAAGTGATTTTTTTTTCTCACAGATCTTTTTTTTACTCACATGGTCATAAATAAATATAATTATCACATACTTGGAATGAATAAAAATATTTATTATATTTAATTATATTTAATTTATAATATAATCATATATAAAATATAAAATATGTGAATATAATTATATTTAACTTATAATATTCAATATTTATAATATTTATAATATTTATATTCAGTTCCAAATATGTGATAATCATATTTATAACCACGTGAGTAAAAAAAAAAAAAGCCTTCTTCAATAAAATCATTCCTAACAACTCTAATCCATGGTGGTCACTTTTCCTTCTCTGAACCACTCATTTGGCATTAATCCCATATCATTTTTGACCTCTTTAATACTGCTAATTTGTATTATAATTTCATTCTTGTCTGTCATTTAACTTCTCTGTGTATATATTTAGATTTATCAACTAGACTTCAAACACATTAAAGGCTGGACCTGTGTTTTATATTTATATGATGCCAGTAAAACATGTGCTTCTATCAAGTGTTCCATAATTTGGTGATTATATATTTTAATTTATCTATAAGGAAATATAAAACACTGCAAAGAAACAGATTTATTTTGATTATGATTCACAAACCTTCTATAAAGAAATAAAAACTGAAACATAAGCTATGTTTTCTTTTTGAAAATTATTATTCATGATCACTGCAGCTATTTAAAACATTAACTCTCATACTAAACCATATGGATACGTGACTGAGCCACACACTCCAATTCAAACTTCCAAAGCAATATATCTATAATGGCATATTTTTCACAACTAAGAGTCTTGATGTTATAGCACACTCTAGTGATCAACTACGAAACCACAGATTTTTAATATTTTGTGAGTCCCATGACAAATATTCATCCAAATAAAAATTTTATATTTCAATGTATATCTTTAACATTTAAAATGTAAAATATTACAAAAACAAACTTAATTTTCATACTTTAAAATTTATACATCTAAAGCACACACTATAACTCACTAAACTAGAAACAAATGTTATTTGAAATAGCTAGTTTTTATTTATTCATTCAGTCATTCACCAAATGTTCACTGGGTCCTACATGATATGAACCATTGTAAGTATTAGTGATACAATTACTAGCAAAGAAAGACATCTTCCTTGCTCTCATGGAACATATAATTAAGCGTACAGACATAAAAATATTTGTAGTAAACAAACATTAAAGAATCACACTAATAATAATTGTGAAAGGTCCAATGAAGGAATGATAACAGAAATATATAATAGGAACTTCAGCCAGTAAATGAAGTCAGACTTCTCTAAAGTAGATGACTGAACAGAGTCTGCATGAGGAGTAAAGAGTCAATTAGTCAAAGGCTAAGAAGGAAGAAAAAAAGAAAGTGTATTTGAGAACAAAGAAAAGGTCAAGAAGGTTAGAAATTAGAGATCTTGTTACAAGAGAAAGCTAAAGAGGTTGGCAGGAGCCAACTATGTAGGTCTTAAAGGCCATAATACAAATTCTGGCCTTTGTCCTAAAAGCAGGAAGCTCCATATTTTCAAAAGAACACACTAGTTTAATATATTGGAAGAAAGGGAAAAGGACTATGCATGCAAGACCAGTTAGGAAGGGCATTATGGTGGTCCAGGTAAAAAAGCATAGTAGTTTGAATAAAAGTGTAATGGTTCTGGATATAAAGTTTAGTCTATAAATATTTCAGAGTGAAACTATCATGTATTGATAAAAGACTAAATATTGGTGAGGAACACAGAGGTTTTAAAAGATTTACAAATGTTATTTACTGAGGATTAAAACTCAGGAAGAATAGGTTGTTTTATGTTTTGTCAACATTTTTGATGTTAAGTTTGATTCTGGACATCCAGATAGGATGAAAAGGTCAAGACACTTGGATAACTAAATCTGAAGCTCAGATAGATATCGGCAAGAGACATAATTATTTTGAGTCTTTAGAATATACTTGATAAACTGAACACAGGCTCATTAAACAAATAGTGTAAAAAGTACATAAGCGATGACCTGTAATTAAACTTCTAGTAAGATGAATCACATAAAAAAGTCCATGGTGTTGGCAATATGAAGGTTATTATTGAACTCAGTCTAAACTGCTTTCAGTTTAACAGTGAGGGTAGAAACCACAATTAGTTACAAAATGAATGGGAACTGGCAGTTCTTTTGAGAAATCTGGTGATGAAGGAAGTGTGGGATTGGTACTTATAGGACAATTATTAGAATTAAATATGGAAACTGAGTGAGGGATTAATTATCCCACCCAGACCATATGGGAGGAACCTGAGCATATTTAAACTCAGATGGGAAGAATCACACTAATAATAATTAAAGAATCACACTAATAAAAAAATGGTGCCAAGCACAGTGGTGCACACCTGTAATCCCAATAGCTCAGGAGGCTGAAACAGTAGGATCTTAAGTTCGAAGCCCTTAGTAACTTAGGGAGACCCTGACTATTTCAGATTCTATTTTTTTTTAATATTACAATAAATTTGAAAAATGAGACCAAGGGTCATTACAGAAGATTTGTTGGTATTTTTGAAACTAATATATTTTTTAGTTGTAAATGGACACAATACCTTTATTTTTGTTTATTTATTTATTTTTATGTGGTGCTGAGGATCGAACTAAGTACCTCACAAGTGTGAGGCAAGAGCTCTATCACTAAGCCACAACCCCAGCCCCAGAAACTAATATTTTTAATACACCAAAGATCATCAGCATGTTCACTCCTATTGCCAAGTTACTTTGCTTTAATATAAATTCAGGAATATAGCTGCTTCTACTATCTTTCTAAATGAAGAAAGCTCTTAAACTTACCAAGAGCAGATTTAAAACATTTTTTTAAACTATTTATTTAAAACCAGATTTCTTAATATTTGATAATTAAAACAAAATGTAGAAACTGAATGATGAGTCTAATACTTCCTCTTCATAATGCTTTATGGAACTATTTATTTGCTTAAGCTTTTATTTTCTTCAGACTGTCACTTCTATGAGTAGGGGCTATATTGATTTTTTTTCACCAATATGTAATTTAAGTACTTAGCATAATATCTGGTACAAAAACAGGTAATAAATTTTTGCCAATTTTAACACTTGTATATTTTACATAGCACCCAACTTTTATTTATAAGCCTATCATAAAAATTTTTTACCTATAAATTTTTATGTAAAAAGGCTATAAACTGTTTTATATGTATATACTGAATATCAAAAACAACTAGAGAAAAAAATCTAAAACTATCAAAAGTACAATAACAGGGGATGAGTAGATTCTGGTATATCCATACAGAAAAATATTATTTAGCAAAGAAAAAAAAAAGTAATCAACTCCTGGTTAAAACATGGATGAGTCTTAAAATAATCGTGCTGAATAAAATATGACAGATTATAAAAAAAGGTATATACTAGATAGTTCCATTGATGAAAAAGTTGAACAAATACAAGCTAGTCTCTACTGAAAAAAGTAAATTGGTAATCGGGGGAAGGGAAATAAGAAAAATTCTGAGAATGATTATGTTCATTATCTCAAAAGTGATGAGGATTTGACAAATATGCACATATATTAAAACCTCAAATTGTACACTTTAAATACATGCAGTTTATTGTAAGTCAAATACCTCAATACTGTTTTAGGGGGAAAAAAAGATAAGGAGAAAGGGAATAGGAATACTACTTTTAATTTTGAATATAAAAAAATGCCTCATAAATTTTTGATCATTTCAAACCATAAAACAACCATAGAATAGTTTAAGGTAAAAAATATATTGGTTTTGCTTCATTACCTTACAACTTTTGGAGCCTGAGAATTTTCAGTTCCTTTAAAACAAACTTTTTTGACATGATCTCCTGAACTATGACCAGTAACAGATTTTTTTTCTTCTAGTAAGAAATCCCGGAATGACTTGGATGAAGTTGAATGTAGAGAAGATGCCCTGCAAAAGAAAGCAAAGATCATGCTAGAACATCCATTTTGTAAAATGGCATTCCTGGAAATTAAAGGACATACAGAGAATATATATGTGAAAAATTTAACAATATAGTTTCCAATATAATGGTTAATCCTTGCTATCAAATGTTAACCAATCAAAACTATGAGTAAGAAAAAGAAATCAGTGGACAATACCACTAAAGATAAATCTAGATGTTGAAAATAGCAAGGATACTGAAATAGCTATTGTAACTATGCCTCAGACAACAACAGTAGTAAAGATACACTCAGAAGGAATTAAAAAACTGGTTGGGCTGGGGATGTGGCTCAAGCGGTAGCGTGTTTGCCTGGCATGAATGTGGCCCGGGTTCAATCCTCAGCACCACATACAAACAAAGATGTTGTGTCCGCTGATAACTAAAAAATAATAAAAAAAAATATTAAAATTCTCTCTCTCTCTCAGCACCACATACAAACAAAGATGTTGTGTCCGCTGATAACTAAAAAATAATAAAAAAAAATATTAAAATTCTCTCTCTCTCTCTCTCTGTCTTAAAAAAAATTTAAAAAAACTGGTAAACTCAGTACAGGAACAGATATAAGAAAGAACAAAATGGAATTTCAAGAACTGTAATATGATGTTGAAGACAAAATTAGCACTTGGATGAACTTTGTAGACTAAGAAGTCAATAGGCATCATATAAACAATAGAAATCTCAGGAGTGAGAAAGTCAGCCTTGAGGATTTACAGGATATGAAAAGTACTATAAGCAGAAGAGAGAGTGAGATGGCAGACCAAAATATTTAAACAACAGCTGAAAATTTTCCAAGTTTGGTGGAAGATAAAATTTAAAAATCTAAGTTTTAACAAACATCAAAGAAGATAAATGCAAAGATAATCACTCTTAGGGACTTCATAGGCAAATAACTTAAAACTAAAGATAAAAAAAAAATTCATTGAAGCAACCACAGAAGTATACCACAATATAAAAATGGCTAGCTTGTTATGGAAACAATGAAGTCCAAAAGACTTCACTGGAAGTGGGAAGACATCTTTAATGTGATGAAAGGAGAAAAAATGTCAATCCAACTTATATCCATGTGAGTAAGCTTGGAAGAGGGCCCTCTGCAAGTCAATCCTTAAAATTATTATAGTCCTGGATGAACCCTAAGGGCAGCATTGGGAACCTTGAACTAGAGGAATACAGCTAACATTCTAGACTCACAGGTATTGGGAGAAATAATTGTTGTTTCTTTTAAGCTGCTTTGTAGAGATAATTTGTTATGCTGAGTCCATATTAGAAGTCATTTACCCTACATAAAACCTGAGACAATATGAAGAAATTTTCTTTATAGATTTGCATCATAAGATGACCTACTAAGCTATTCATGTTAACAATATTCCTTCAAGAGAACTAATCTGACTTTGGCTTTATCACAAAAATTTTCCCCAAAACATACACATATACAGAACACAAAAGTCAAACACACATACAGTTCAAATTTCCTTCCCAAATCCTTTCTCCCCTCAAAAGCACACATATCTTAAGTTAACTATGATATAAAATACAGTGTGTATCATTAATTATTGGAAACATTGTTCGCAAATATTCTTACTAGCAAATTCCCTGAGTGTCTCCTGTAACTTATTTTTCTAAATACAGAAACCTGGAACTATCACTATTGAAAAGTACAAGTTGTCAAATTCATTCTAGTGGTTAATCTGGGGACTCCCAGATATAATACATGATTTGTATCCCACAGGTTTTTTTTTTTTTTTAAGAAGTTACTTAGGGTAAAAGCTCTCCAAGAATAAATATATGTAAGACTGCTTATAAAATGTTTTAACTCACATATTCATTAGTTACACACAGTGATCAATTATAAAATGTGGTATGAAGAATTCTTTGAAGAAATTCCAAGGTTCTTTCCTCTGATTATGCCATGATTTGATACAGTGTCTGATTTCCCACAATTTTACTTTCTTCATAGGCTCTGGTTATTTTCCATTTGAGTAGCCACAGAAACTTCATGGAAAAATATTTGTAGACATTTATATCCATATGAAAATTAACAAAAATTGTATTCCTCAGCTAAAGTACCCCTGAAACTTTAATGAATAAATTTCTAGCTTAAAAAAGTTGAATAATTGGAAACTACTCTATATGTTAGCTAGTTCTCGATGGAATTTGGAAAAATTTGCATTCATATATCAAGCCAGGCCATGAAGACTGTGTATTCTTCCACTCAAGATGACTGATGAGAAATGTATTACTTCTCCAAGTAAAACACTTGAAGATGAAAAGTGGCCAAATCCTTTATATACTGAAGTGTCAGATAAATAAATACTCTTCCCTTTACTAGTTTTTTCTTGAAATTTCACATAAAGTGAATAGAAAAGCAACCAGAAGAGTGTAAGCCCATCTACACACAAAAAAAAGAATAAGATATTAGGAGATGACAGACTAAAAATAGCAACATGTTTTTGGAGAATGAAGAGGCAGAGTGATAGCTGCTAGAGTGGGAATTAAAAAAAAAGCCTGTCATCAGTTAGGTGGTAGTACTGTGAAAAGATCAAAAGCCTGGAAAAGCTCATATATTGTATCAAATACTGAATTAAGTAAATGGCTAAAAATGTGAAAATTTGAAGTTTATTTGTTGGCATAATTGAGAATAGTAAATGTCCTAATTTCATGAGGTCACATGTCTGCACCTCCTGTTCCTTATCAAAAGGAAAATCTGACTCAAAGACACTAGTAAAATAGAAAGGCAGAAGCAAACTATTTGCTTCTGCACAAGTTTATACAATAAATGGTAAAGTGAGTGAAAATCTACATCCAATGAGAACTTCAGTTTCTGCCCTAAACTATTTACCCTGATCACCTTCCAAAATGCTGGCAACCAAATTTATAGACCTTCACAACAAATAATTAAATCTGTTCTTTAAAAAAATTGACATGCCCCCAGGCATGGTGGCACAGGTCTGTAATCCTAGTGACTTGGGAGTTTGAAGTAGGAGAATTCAAAGTTCAAAAGCCACCTTCAGCAAGTTTTCAAGGCCCTAATCAACTTAGCAAGACCCTGTCTCAAAATAAAAAATAAAAAGGGCTAGGATGTGGCTTAATGGTTAAGTGTCCCTTGGGTTCAATCCCCTGTACCAAAAGGGAGGGGGAAAAAATCATCAACATCCTATGGAGACCAAGGAAAAAAAATACCAAGGAGGTAGCCAATATGGGTGGTGCTTCCTAAGGATACCCTAAGGTTATTGCAAAGCATCCTAAAGTCATACCCATTCCACACAGGCACATGGTGCTTCTAATCAGAACTTAAAACAATCAATAAATCTAAACAATAAAAATATTAAAATGAACCAAGAAATATACAGAAAAGAGTGAATAAAACAGGAATATAAGTCAATGGCTATTTTTTTCATATATGGAACCATATTTCTTTTTTTTAATTGGCTTTTTTCCCACAATATTATATCAGTGAGATTCATCCACATAGTATTTAGTCATAATTCATTTTTTAATCACTGGGTAGTGTTCTATTACTTTAAAAAATGCATCCATTTAATGCTGATAGATATTTAGGCTATTTCTAGCTTTAGTTATTACAGATAATGTTGTTACAAACATTCTTATATATGTTGCCTTTTTTTGGTGATTAAAGATTTTAATAGTTGAAAATAATCAAGGAAATATTTGAGAATATGAATAGAGGAAGACAAATATATGGACAGTAGAAAAATTAATTACAGAAATCCAGGAGGACCAATATCTGATTAGTATAAATTCTAGAGAAAACAAAAGGAAAAGTTATCAAAGGAATAGTTCATACAATTTTTCTAAACCTAAGGGCATGCTGTTCTCAATTAACCCAAATTCTCAAAATAATATATCAAAACAAACCCCATGAAAGTACATAATTTTGAAATTTTTGAATACTAGGAATAAAGAAATCTATAAATTTCTAGGGGAAAAACAAAGGTAGAAGAAGGATAATGGGGGGTAACATAAAAATAAATGGAAATCAAATGATATTAGACTTCCCAAAAGCCACAGGGATAACAAAAAGGAACAAATTCTCCAAAGGATCCCAACTTAGAATCTTGTTCCAATCTAACTAGCAGTCAATAATAAAAAAAGAAAACAACAAAATGTTCATGCATAGAAAACTCCAAAAACATAAGCAGTACATATTCCTTGTCAGCAAACTACTGGAGTTGTACTACATCAAAACAGGGAGAAAATCAAAAAACAGACAAACACAAAACATAGAAAACAAGATTAAATACTGGAGGAAAGCAAGGACATTTCTAAGATGACAATTAAGGAAAATCCAAGATGGCAGATAATCCACAGGCCTAGAAAAGACCCAGTTCAGACCAGAGAAAAACACAAGGTTCTAAGGCAGAAGCCTCTAAGAAAACAAATGTAATTTTTTTCTTCATTTATTTTTTTGTTTAAATAAGGAAACCAATTGATGGCACATCTAAAACAACATTACTAAGCCAAATGCTTCCAAACATAGTTAATGCTTTCAAATTACAATAATTTTAGTATCTTAATGGTTATTTCAATAATACTTTTTTCCCTCTTGATATTTTCTACACCAGGGAAAACACAACTCAATGTTGTTAACAGTTACACCATAAAACCTACAAAGGCAATAAGCAAATTAGTCTTGCTATATTGTCATATCACCAGAAATTAGAAGAATGCCTTGCATGTGGAAGATGTTTAAGAAATATTGAAGAATTAAAAAAAATTCTGCTAAGACCATTTTTTCAAGTGTCATCCTCAGTTTTCTTCTACTTCAGTATTCCAATTTCTTGTGTTTACTTTCTTTGGTCAGAAACTGTACTTTAGACCTTTTAGCAGCTCTGACTAGCATTATGTTTAATTCCACAGGCAACACTCAAAACTGAGTGTCATTCCCCCTTAGTAGGAAAAATATTCCCTTTTACAAACAGAATAATTTAGCATTAGAAACACTGAAGGATTTTCCCAAACTAAGGGTGGCTACCAAGATCACCCTCAGTTCCTGTGAAAGAAAGTGGGTTCTACTTCTTCCTTGCCCTTCACACTACTTATGTATGTGCTTCACTAGAACTGGCTGGATATTCTGATGTGGATAACAAAGAAAAGGGCAGATGGAAGGGAAGCAGAATACAGCCTATTTTACACATCTCAAAATTGTCATCTGACCTCTTCAAAGATTACTCCTATAATTATGCCACTTTGGTAAATTATAATAGAGAAAACATAAATAATGTAATGTTAACAGCACTGTTTAAAAAAGTGACAACAAGCTTTGTATAACTATGTAAAGACATTTATGATGCATACAAAAGGACAAAGAAATAAGGGTACTAAAAATAAAGTTTGCTTTTATGAAAATGTCCTGTGGTGTATTTTATTTATTATAAAATGAAAAAGTAAACTTATTTTAAGTCACTTTAACAAGAGAAGTTTAGCAGAATAACAAGAAGAAATTATATTCATAATGAAAAACATTTGAAAATCATGATATAATGTCAATACATTAAAAATTAAAACAAAACAAAAAACTCCCATTTTTGACTTAAAAGCAAAGGAAGGAATGAAATATTTGCCAATATAGGCAGGGAAAACCTCAGGAGTAAAGAATCACTTTATAATCTAATAAACCGATCTAAGCTAATTTTAATAAAAGTGATACATACCATGCATTCACTGGTTTGGGGACTTTGGAAGGAGTGGTTAAAACTGTTTCCATGCTACTCATTCCTGAATTATTTTCTTTGGTAGTCAATGCGATCATTTTTCGTTGCTTCTGAGAAAGTTTAACTCCAGGAGTAACCATTTTGCTGAAGATTAAATTAAATTAAATCAATTAGTTTCATTGCTCCTGAGAAAGTTTAATATCATGAGAAATAATTTTGCTAGAAATTAAACCAATTAGCATGAATTTCTTTAATGAAAGTTAGAGATAAGGATAATATTTCCTATTTATTTGGTGTGACTTTACTATTTGATCAAGATGTTCACAAAGTTTCAACAGTGGTGATATCAATTTATACTATCAATCATTAAGTAATAGCTATGATTGATTCCTCCTTCATATACTTTTCAAGGATAATTTACATTACAAAGCTTAAATCTTTGATTTTTCTTCAAGAACAGATCACGTGGTTTCTAGCATGTGATACTGCTTTCTATAAAAGCTAGCCTATCAACTTAACTAAATCTTTACAAAGATTTAAGAAATATTATAAAGGTTAAATTACCTAGAAAAAGGCTTAAATCTATTAGATCAAAGGTAGAGAAATAATAGGAACGATCCAAGGGATCTTTCCAATTTTTTAGGACAGGAATATAATTTTTTTTTTAATGATTTTTTTTTAACCAACCCTAAATTTGACTTAGGTGTAGCTCCACATTTTTGTCTACTTTCTTCTATTTCCATGATGGTTCTGAGATCCACGACAGGAGGGCTGACAGGACTAAAAGAAATTAAAGAATTACTTTACAAAAGCCTTCAATTACCTTTAAAGCCCAACCCCAAACTCCAAAGAAACTATAAATTATATGTAGATTAATAATGAAAGTATAATTTAGAATTGTTTTGCTGAATACAAAATTCTTACTAGTATTAACAAAAACAGACATTTTCTAGAAAACCTTAGGATATTCAACAATATTGGAAACCCACCAAAAGTAGTTAGCTATACCATAAAAACAAAACCTCTATGATTGTTACAGTTTCTAACCTAAATGAAATCTATGATACAGCTAAAAATAAGTCATATTACTATATATTGAAGGATAACCTGCTGTTTTTTCTTTCAAAAAGAAAAATATTTACTATATTTCTGTATTTATTCCCACTAGATGATACTTCAGAATGATGTAGAAATGTTTATGTATCCATTAATATATAAAATATTGACCAATTTATATAGCTAGGCACTATTTTTAAGACATGTTTAGAAAATATTCTAACATCAGTACTCAGAATATGTTTCCAGATGTCCCCAGAAATTGTTATGTTACTTAGAATGCCAAAACATTTCAAACTAATTTCTGAGTTACCATTAGACCATGAAGCAACATAAACGGAAACATCATATACTTTGTTCCAATACATAACAGAGCACATTTCAAAAAAATTGCACAAATGGTCAGAGTGATAATATAATCTATAAGTTACTCAACAATTTTAGCCTATTATCAACCGAAGTAGTTACATAAAAATGAAGCACAAGCTCAATAGCCCAACAAAAAAGCAAACTCTGCATTCTATTTATAAATACTCCTTCATTTGACTTCTAAATAAAAGAAAAATATGCATAAAATATAAGTAAGAAGGTAGTATAACATTCAATAAATATTCTCAGATATACTAACAATGAACAGTACATTTTATGAGACTTTAAATACCCACTAAGGTGCAAACATTTAACTGTATAATAATACATTTTGTGAGACAATAAGGTGCTCTATTATGCATATACGGAACAAAGATTATGATGTTCCAGTTAATACTGCTTCATGGCCTAAAGGTAGCTCAGAAAGCAAAAAGCTTACAAATTAAAAAAGAAAAATGGTTTTCCTAAAAGGAAGATGGGCTTTTTTAAAATTCTGTTTTTGTCTTGGTTTTTAAGTTTTTAACTGACACATAAAAAGTATACCTATTTATGGAATACCATGTGATCTTTCAACATACATATATATTATGAAATATTCCAATCAAGATAAAACTGTCCCCTGAAACATTTATCATGTCTTTATGGTGAAAATATTCAAAATCTTTTCTTTCAGCTTTTTTTTTTTTAATAAGCAGCATATTATTATCTATAGTTATCCTACTGTGCAACAGAACAGCAGAACTTCTTTCTTCTATGACTTAGTACCTTACATATGCATCAGTCTTTCTCCATCATTACCTTCCCCTTGAGTGGGAGTTTTAATTAATATACATTAACAAAGAAAAATATGCTATAATATACTGACAATAATACAAAGAAAACTATATTTTGCCTGGGTGGGGGATAAGCCTATTATATTGATTAGCAATTTGTATGCATATAGGTAATTTTATGTATAATAGAGTATATTAATATTTTTTAAATTTTTTTTCATTTGATTAAAATTAGTGATATGTCTCAGATACAGAACAAAATGAAAATTCTACCTGAAAGAGCCAGCAACCCAGCTGGAAGAACTTGTTACATCAATTCTGTTACTGGGAATGGGCTGTGGAGTAGACACTTTAAGTATTGATGATTTTTCCCATGGTTTGAAATCTTCCCTAGAAGATGTATTAGTTGTACCATTAACATAAGGTTTAACTTTCACCTAAGGGAAGGGGAAAAAAACATTAAAGTTAATAAGAGCAGATACCCAGCTCAGTAGCTAACATGTAGTTGATTCTTAACAAATATTAGTTACATTATGGAAAATCTTCTGATAATAAACCATCTAACATTTTTAATTCATATTCTTCTACAGGTTAATGCTTTAACCAATTCTCAAACAATCAGATGATTGTGAGCTTGGAGAATAATTTTTAGGGATACATGTTTGCCTATTAAATTTATATTTAAACAAAGAGTAAACAAAAATGTTAATATATAGAAGCTATACAGTAAGATATGAAGCAGCAATTTTAAATTAATGTTCACAACTTCAGACATGAAACAAAATAAAAATCTGGTATAAATGTCATAGAAAGTCACTCTGAATATAATTAAAGGACTCTGAATAAAATTAAAGTCAAATAATACTGATATTTCAAAAGGGACCCAGAAACTACTGCTATTATAATAGGTCAAGTAAATTATTAAAACAGTATTTCTATTGCCAGGACGAATTCTTCTATTATTATAAGACATTCACAATATGCCTTCTATATTCCAGACCAATCTTATCTGAATAATAATTGACCCCAAATGTTTACCCTACATTAAAATAAAGAAATCAATCCTTGAGGCCTAGAATAAGACAGGGTAGAAAGCATAAGTTCCATTGTCTTAGGAATTCCTAAAAGTTAGGATTTTTTTTTTTTTTAAAGGCAATACTAGGGATTGAACTCAGGGTCTTGCATGTGCAGGCAAGTGCTCTACCACTGAGCTATATCCCTAGCCCTAGAATATGCTTTAGGGATGTACAGGAATTAGAGAAAAATAAGTCTATTGCAAATAAGATATTTACCTTCCCCATAGATTATAAACTATGGAATAAAAGGAATAAAATGTCAGGATGTCTAAAAAATGCATTCCTCAGAGATACCCAGACTAGGAATCCTGCAGCTTAATGTCAATTATGCTAGAGTAGAAAAACTCAATCATTCCAGTTTGTTTTGCTCTAGTTAATACTATGAAAGGGACTGGTAGAATCTGAATTTAGACTTATTTTCAAAATTACTTTACCTTTGATAATTTTTATCTTCTATTAACTGACATTTCACAAAAGACAATTCAGTAATTCATCTACAAATATAGTTTTCACTGTCTACACAGTGTTACTATATTTTACATCATTATATTTTACACATCAACACTCTATTTTACTTGTAGAAAGATTAGACATAACATTCATAAAGGGTTTGAAAGAGCCATTGAATAAAATTAGGAAGGTTATACAAATTTGAGAAACTAACACTACACATATTGTACTAATTTTATCTTATAAACCAGCCAGGACAGTGTTTGAAAGTTTGAGTAAAAATAATGAAAAACTAAAGATAAACTGCATACAGATCTAAAAACTAAAGATAAGGAAACAGTGCTTTATAAAACTAACCTCAATCTTATCTGAATGAAATCCTGTTGTGAAATCCGGGGACTGTAAATCTCTAGGACTACCCACACCTGCATAGCTTCCTTCAGAGTCTGATGTCAATAGTTCTGGAAGAGATTCCACAGAATTGGTCTTACCAGACTTTAATAATCCTAAAGTGAGAAGTTAAAACAAAACCAAAAAAAAATTTAAACGCATAAAAATTAAACATATATGCAATACAGTCAATGAGACAAATAGAGAGCTAAAAGCTTCCACTTAACCAGATTTTATAAAATTTAAATTATATTCACAACACCAAAATCTTATCATTCAAGCTAACTGGAGAAAGATATTAGATTAAGTGAAAAAAATAAAATGAAAGAGGTTGTAAAACAATAGTGTTATTCATCATGATTACATGCCAATTATGCAATGAAACTGAGGAAGATAGTTTTTGGGATCTGCTTTGAAGCAATGGTTGAGACCTTTTTTCCACCATAAAAGAAAAAAAAGAAGAAATGAAGGAACTCCAGACTCCTCTCCTTTCTCTTTCTCTCCCTGTACAGAAATCTCTACATTCATGCAGAAAAGGACTAATATCATCTGTGTCAGAAGAAGCACATGGCCTTTTTGCCTCTCCTTTATCCAGTAGACTAGCCTAGTAGCAGAGATTCCTAGAGAAGTCGATTATAATCTGTTTGAGAGTTGGTGTTCTTTTTTTCCCCCTATAAAAAATGTCTTCTATTGGGAGTATTTTAAATTAATTTATCTCCTGAAGTAAAAGTGTTATGAAATGTATATACCACTTCTTAGATAACTGAGGAAGCCTAAATGCCTACCTTTGTTTCACACTTTGTATTCTGCATATTAACACAATACTCATTCCAAATATAAACAATAAATTAAACTTTTGCTTAATTTCAGGTGATCATTAGAACATTTCAAATTCTTTAGAATCTGGATGAAGTATCAAAATAAATTTTAAAATAAAGATTATCTCAGTTGTTAAGCTATACAACTGAGTTAAAAATAAGTAAGACATACTATCTCTTACACATTATTGAGTGCTTTCCAATGAAAGTAAATCACTTTGACAAGTTATATGCTTTTTTTTAATGTTATCACTGCTAAGAGGGTTTGAAAATAGATTCTTTTTCCCCAACTATCATTTGAATATTTTTCGAGATTTTTTCATCTAACACAGTACATTCAAGTTAATTAGAAATAAACCTAGACAATCAACTGGATATCTGAAATGGCCAACAATTATTTTTGGTCAAAAACACTTTCACAGAATGTCAATCGTGTAACTTTAAGCATCAACACATACGCTAAGCCTTCACACAACAGTCTTCAGTGAAATTTGCCACATACTCTTAATTTATTTCCATAATTAGGTCTTTTGTTTAAATTTAGTCTTCTAACCATTATCAACTTTGGCTACAGAAAAAATGGTACAGCAGGAAAAATATAGTATTGGAATCAAGAAAGTAAATTCTATTTCTTTTTGCCACTACCTCAAATCGCTTAAGTTTTCTGAGGTTTAAAGTAAGTAATATAAATTATTTCATTACTATGGTCTCTTTGAGTTCTGACATGCTAAGATTTTAACACATGTACTAAAAATAACATAAAAGCAAATCAAATATCTGCCTTTTTTATGTCATTTAGGTGACTAGGATATCACTAAGTGGATGACTGTTTATTTATCCTTCCATCCATCTACCAAAGGGTCTTCCTAAGGGCTAGATATAACTCACAACAGAAAATAGAAAACTATAGTTTTAAGTCTGCAAAGGTCTTCAGACATGTTTTCCATTTACTATGTCTCCTGATTACTATTTTCAGTACTTTATAAAACAACTTAGGCATATTATCTATGCTTTTTATATTTTTTGTTGATCTAAAACTATTATTCTTGATATTATTCCCTGTGAGCTTTATTAACATTTTAAGTACCCCATTTGTAATAGCTAATTAAACAAACAAAAATAAACACCCTCCTTTTTGCCTGCATAACAGCTATCTTTTCCTAAGGGATGTGAAACGATGCTTGTCTTTTACTTTTCAAAATCACTAAAATGGAGTTGACTGATAGAAACTGTACAAGGTATGTCTTAGTGCTATAGACAGACACACCTACCATTTACAAAAGCCATACTATAGTCTCATTATTTTATTGTCATATTTCACATTTTATCTAGAGAAACTGTTAAAAATTTAGATAAATCTAGATCATATAAACCTAGAATGTGCAACAGTCAATAATATTACCAGCCTAAAATTCTGGGGGGAAAAATACAAAACAAAAAGATATGGGGGATACTGTTCTAATTAAGACTAAAGAGATATAAATAAGCAAAAGCGGGGTTTAACTTGAGAGAACACTGGATTATTTTAACGATTAAAACTAAAAAGGCTATAAAACAATTTTGAATAATCAGGGAAATCTGGATTAGAATGTAAAACTAAATAATACTAGTGAATTAATGTTAATTGTCTTGTTGTGATAATAGTATTGTGGTTTTATAGAAAACCACATAGTATGTGATTTTATTCTTAGGCGATTCATATTAAAATATTTAAGGAAACATGTCATGTCTAAAACTTATTCCAAGTGGATCAGTACTAAAAAGTATCTATTATTATACACATACTCACAAACTTGAGTATATAGGTGTTAATGGTATCTTTCTTTCATCTTTTCAGTAAGTTAAAAGATTTCCAAAGAAAAAACTGAGAAAAGGAATTTAGAAAAACATTACCTTTTATTTTCCAACCTAGATTTAAAATGTGCTACATTTGATTAGATTATAACCTCTTTATGCACATAAATTGCATCTCAGTTGGAGCATTAACATATTTGAATCTGTCATATGTTGCCCATACTAAACCTCTATGCCATTGGACAGAATAGTCTTTCTAAAAACATAAATTTTATTCAATCATACCCTATTTTAAAAATTCATCACCTACAACCATTAGAATAAAACTCCAAATTCCTTAGTTTGGCAAAAATAATAGCCTCCAAAATCTGACCCTATCCAACGTATCTCCTATCTGCACACACACTACATCACTACATGGCTAAGTCCGCTTGGGAAGATATTGTCCCCTTTGCTAAGTATGTCCATCTGCCTCATTTTCTTGGTTAACTTCTCTTCATCTTAAAGCTTCAGCTGGGACAACACTTTCCTCTAACAGGTATTCCTTGATTTCAAATTCATTGGAATGTCTCTTTTGTGCTGCCAGAGCAAACTTCAGAGTAGATACCACAATACAAACTGTAATTTTGTAGCTTCTGAAAGGACTATATTCTATGTGCTCCAGCAGATAGCATGTAGCACATAGAATAAGGTAACAAAGACATCAAAGACTAAAATTGGAAATATATGCTAGAACACTTTCACTGACCTGTAGATGGTGGACTCTGAATAATATCTGAGAGGTTATAACCTCCAGAACTATCTGAACGCTTACGTGGCTTCTTTTTAGCTTTTGTTTTTGCCTTTTTAAACATGATTTCCCTAGAAAAAAGCACACACAAGAGCGAAAATGAATTAGAGATGAAACAGTGGAAAAAGTATGTATTTTAACCAACAGAATGTAGTATATTTTGGTCAAACAGAAACTATGAAAGCACAGGCAAGCTCTAGTTACATTCACCAATGTAGATCTGAGTAAATTACTTAATTTCACTGGGTCTTACTGTGATATTATTATTCTCATCCTGGCATTTCTGTGAAAAATTAAAAACAAGTTGGTAAAAAGGAAAATATGTGGAAAAGTAAAACTCAAGTCATAGGCCTCAAAAAGTGCTACAAAGAGACTATGAACAGAAGCAGGTCAAGGCACAGCCACTACCATGGTGCCTCACCAAATACACCAAGTTCACATCAGACATGATCCAAGAGGTATATATATAGCTTTGCTGAGTATGAGCAGCGCTCCAAGGTCTCCAAGGACAACAAATCTTCAAGTTCACCAAGAAAACACATATGTGCCAAGAGGTAGCAAGAAGAGCTGAAAATACCCTACCCACCATGAAGAAAACTGTTGTCAAGGACTAAGATCCTTAAGCATAATAAAACTTTTACAAAGAAAAAAAAATAAAACACTGTTCACATTTATACATACTGTATTATTAGCCAAGATCTTAACCTAGAAATATCTGGTGACAATTTGTTAAAAATTTCAGAAAATGCTTATTAATTCCCTAAATTAAGTACTATTAGGGAAATAACTATCCTATTTTAACCAAAAAATTATAGATCATATTATATATTTTATCTACTTACAAGGGTCAGCAATGAAGTGTTATTTTGTAGAAAATAATGAGTTATTTATATCAATGTTAATAAATTTATTATAACTTTTAATATAATATAATATATCTAAGTCAGATGTCCAAAATACCTCTGGAACCCAAGAGTAGTTTTTCAGTGAGGTACACAGTGGCTCTATATAGTAAATGACCTGAACACCCAAAGATTTCATTTCAACAGGTTATTTTACTAAACAGAGTGAGAGTAATTCTGTAACAAGTCGATAAGTTAACCTACAACAGTGATTACAAATTCAATTCAGGGCTGGTCAAGTCAGCTCACTCTAAGGGATTATATAGAATCTGGGATATTTTGTCAGTCACTGTAGGCTTATAATCTATTGAAATAAGTTCCTTAGAGAGGAACCATTTGAAAATAGTACATCATTTCTGGCTGGTGCACTCCTCTTTGGAACCTCTTTAGTTCAATCTCTTCAAAGGTAAATCTCTACTCTTCTACCAAGATGGCAGAGAGGCAATCCCTTAGCTGAATGAGGCTTCGGAATGGACCAGGGATCTAATGCTCCTTAAATTCAAGTACTCACCCTAGTCTTCATAAATCTGATACCACTAATTCTTAAGCATTTCCCGAACTGCTTTATTTTTTTTTAAGTCATTACTCTTCAGAACTACTTTCCAGATTCCAAAACTCTTAATATATCCTGAGGACTGTTTGCTCCTTTCTTCTTCTCTCTGCTGTAGTACAATATGACCTTTCAAATTTCTTTACTGTAATATCTCAGCACATTGGGAGACAGTTAAGATTACTGTACTTATTTGATCAAATATGTTTAAACTAAAGCCTATATTCTTTTTATACTTGTACTTGATGCATTTATTAGACTTGCAAGGATTAATTATACATTTATTCTATATTATAACAAGACTAAGAAAGAATATAAATTTTTCAATTTCTTCTTCCAAAATATCAAAATAAAATGTCAAGTATCCAAGACTGGGGGAGAAAAAAGGAAGGAAAGAAGAAAAGGACAGAAAATAAAACAAAAACAGCTTACGAGTAATTTTGTTCCATATTTATTTCTTCATTCAAAAAGATATCTCCATCTTCTATTTCCAAATAGCTAATATCTGGTCCATCTTGATAAGGTGTAATGATTCGTCTATCCATTGCTGGAATCTGTAGAATTAACCATGTTATTTTTAAGTACCAAGTTTTTTTTTTTTAATTTAGAAAATATATATACTTATGTTTTTAGTATGTGCTAACATTAACTAGAAAAAGTTCAGAATGCCTACTGACCTCCTAAATTTACAACAAAGAAAAATGTGACTAGCTTCATTAAAAAGTATAATTCACAAAACTGCTATTTCCTGATTTTAGAGGAAAACCCTTAGTTTTTCTCCATTCAGTATACTGTTGGCTTTGGGTTTATCATATATGGCTTTTATAATGTTCAGGTAAGTACCTTCCTCCTATCCCAAGTTTCTCCAGCATTTTTTACATGAATGGTAACTGTATTTTCTCAAAGGCCTTTCCTGTGTCTATTAAGATGATAGTATGGTTCTTATCCTCGGGGAAAAAGCTCTACTTTTATTATTAAATATTCCATTTCTTTTTTTGTGAACATCTTTGTGTGTCTATTGAGTATTTCTTAAAATATATTTTTAATTTTATTAATGCAATATAATTATACAAAGTATTTGAATCCCTTTTGACAAAATTATTAACATACAAGGAATTAATCAACATACAAGGAATTAGATTTCAATCCCCATTCTCTCTTCCCAACCCTTTTTCTCCCTCCTCCACTCTATTGACCTTCCTTTCACTCCATTATTTATTTTTAATTAGTTCTTTCCCCATATATATAATGATATTTATTATCATTCTGTTAGATTCATTCCATATTTCTCTTTTCCTTCCTTACTCCCTCCTTCTCATTCTCCATTTCTACTCCACTGATCTTCCTTGCATCTTTATATCTGATCTTCCTACACCACTGCCTTCTTTTCCTCATTTTGCTTTAGCGTCCATGAGAGAAAACATTAAACCCCTGATTTTCTGAGTCTAGCTTATTTCGCTTAGCATGGTTTTCTTCATTTCCATCCACTTACTAGCAAATACTAGTAATGCTATTTCATTCTTCATTTTGGCTGAATAGGATTCCACTGTGTAAATATGCCATATTTTCTTCAACCATTCATCTCTTAACAGGCATCTGGGTTGATTCCATAAATTGCTTGTTGCTATAAACATTTAGTATCCATATCACCACAGTAGTTGCTTTTCGTGCATTTGGATAAATACTGAGGATTGGGATAGCTGGGTAATATGGTGGTTCCATTACCAATTTTTTGAGGAATATCCATAATACTTTCCAAATTATACTAATGTGCAGTCTCACCAATAATGTATGAATGTACCTTTTCCCCCCACAACCTTACCAACATTTATTATCATTCATGTTCTTGATAATTGCCATCCTGCCTACAGTGAGATGAAACCTTAGTGTAGGTTTGATTTGCATTTCCCTTATTGCTAAATAAGAACATTTTTTTCATGTATTTGTTGGCCATTTGTGTTTCTTCTTTTGAGAAATTTCTGCTTGGTTCTTTTGATTATTTATTGACAGGGTTATTTGATTTTATTAGCACTGGGCTGTTTGAGTTCTTTATATATTCTAGATATTAATCCCCTGTCAGAGTTAGTAGCTGGCAAAGATTTTTTCTATTTTGTAGGCTCTTGCTTCACTCTCTTAATCATCTTCTTTGCTGTGCAGAAGCTTTTAATTAGATGACATCCCACTTATTAATTCTTGGTTTTATTCATTAAGCTTTAGGGGTCTTGCTGGGGAAATCAGTGCCTGCATCTATATGATGGAGTGCTTGTCCCTATATTTTCTTCTGGCAGTTCCACAGTTTCTAATTCCTTAGTCTTGGAAATATTTTGATTTG
Organism: Callospermophilus lateralis; assembly: GCF_048772815.1. NCBI lineage: Eukaryota > Metazoa > Chordata > Mammalia > Rodentia > Sciuridae > Callospermophilus > Callospermophilus lateralis. The sequence continues at coordinate 79,282,686 of NC_135310.1, read as the reverse complement.
TGCCGAATGAAAGATAGGGATTTAGTATCAACATACTTTATATACAAACAGAGATATGAAAAATTGTGGTATATGTGTGTATTAAGAATTGTAATGCAAAAAGAAAGAAAGATAGGGATTTAATTTCACTTCTCTACATATAAATATCCAGTTTTCACAGTATCATTTGTCTAAAAGGCTGTCTTTTCTCCAACATATATTTTTCATCAAGTATCAGATGGCTATATGTGGATTTGTTTCTGAGTCTTCTATTCCACTGGACTTCATATCTACCTCAATGGCAATACCATGCCATTTTTTGCTACTACAGCTCTATAGTATAATTTGAGATGGGGTATTGTGATGCCTCCTATACCACCTTTCTTATTCAGAATTCCTTTGGCTATTCTCAGTCTCTTATTCTTCCAAATAAATTTCAGGATTATTTTTTCTAGTTCTGTGAGGAATGTCACTGGTATTTTGTGGGATGGACATTGAATCTATATATTACTTTTGGAAATATACCCATCTTGACAATATTAATTCTGCCTATCTGAGAACACCTTCTGAAGCCTTCAATTTCTTTCTTCAGTGTTCTATAGTTTTCATTAATTCCTAGATTTTTGTTTTTTTATTTTTTAGGATAATGTTAAGGGGATAATTTTCCTTAATTTCTTTCTCCACTGAGTCACTGTTAGGAATATAGAAAAGCTACTGATTTCAGTGCTGATCTGGTATCCTGCTACTCTGCTAAATTCATTTATCAGCTCTAGCAGTCTTCTTGTGGACTTTTTTGGGTCTTCTATATATATTATCATGTTATCAGCAAACAGTGACAGTTTGACTTCCTCTTTTCCTATTGTTTTATCTTTAATATCCTTCCCTTGACCAATTGCTCTGGCTAGAGGTTCAAGTATTATGTTAAATAGAAATGGTCAGAGTGGACATCTTGGTCTTATTCCTGATTTTAGAGAAAAACCCTTAGTTTTTCTCCATTCAGTATACTGTTGGCTTTGAGTTTAATTATATATGGCCTTTATAATGTTAGGTAAGTACCTTCCTTCTATCCCTAGTTTCTCCAGTATTTTTTACATGAATGGTAGCTGTATTTTATCAAAGGCCTTTCCTGTGTCTATTAAGATGATAGTATGGTTCTTGTCCTAAATTCTATTTATGCAGTGAATTATATTTGTTAATTTGCATGTGTTGAAGTAAACTTGCAACCTTGGAATGAAGCCCATTTAGTCATGGTATATTATCCTATTAATATGTTTTTGAATGCAGTTTCCTGATATTTAATTAAGGATTTTTTGCATTTGTGTTCATCAGGGAGATAGATCTGTGGTTCTTTCCTAAATGTGTCTTTAATTTTAGTATGAGGGTTGTATTACCATCACAGAATGTAATATGGAATGTTCCTTCTCTTTCAATTTCATGGAACAATTTGAGAAACTCCAGTGTTAGCTCCTCTTTAAAGATCTGGTGGAACTCTGCTGAGAATGCAACTGGTCCTGTGCTTTTCTTTTTTGATAGATTTTTAATTGCAGTTTCAATTTCATTACTTGATTCAATCTGGGTAGGTCATAAGTGCCTAGAAATGTGTCAATGTCTTCTAGATTTTTCAGTTTATTGGAGTATAAATTTTTGTTGATTTGAGTATTTTCTTTCTTTAGGTTAGTTTGGCTAAGAGTTTATCAATCTTATTTATCTTTTTGAAGAAGCAACTATTTTTTGCATTGATCCTGTGTATTATTCTTTTATGCCTGATTTCATTAATTTCTACTCTGATTTGTATTATTTCTTATCTTTTTTTGATTTGGAGGTTTATTTTTTCTTAAGGTAGTACATGTGCTTATTATTGGACTCTAATTTTTATGATGTAGGCATTCAATGCAATAAATTTTTCTCTTGGTACCAGTTTCATATTGTCCCAGATATTTTGACATGTTTTTATTTGTTTCTAATAATTTCTCCTCTCATTTCTTCTTCTATCCATTCTTCACTTAAAATAGTATTGTTTAATCTCCATGTGTTTATGTGGTTTCTATTATTTTTCTTGCTGTTGATCTCTAGTTTCATTCCATTAGGTTCTGACAGGATGCATAAGATTAAATCAATTTCTTTGTATTTGCTAAGACTTATATTGTAACCTAGAATATGGTCTATTTTGGAAAATATTCCATGAGCTGCCGAGAAGGCAAATTCAGCTGTTTGGGGGTGAAATATTCTGTAGATATCTACTAGGTCCATTTGATTTATAGTAGTACTTAAGTTGGATATTTCTTTACTGATTTTATGCTTTGATGATATGTCTATTAGTAACAGGAATGTAATGAAACAACCAGTATTATTATATTAGGGTCTATCAAGAATTTAATATCAAACATTTTTTAATATAATTGAGTGTATTGACATTTGGCGTACATATACATATTATTATTCATATCTTCTTACTGGCTTATTCCCATTATCAGCCCCTGTGTCTCCTTTGATTAATTTTTGCCTGAAATCATCTTTTTAAATAGGAGCCTAGCTACTCTAGCTTGTTTACAAACTCCATTCACATATATCTTTTTCATCCTTTTACCTGTAAGTCTGTTGTAGACAGTATATAGTTGGCTCTTGCTTTTTGACCCATTCTGCTAACCTATATATTTTAATTGAGGTGCTGAAACCATTTACATTCACTCTTATTATGGATATGTGGTTTATTGCCATTTTGACTTCTTCTTATGTTTAATTCTATCTTGATTCTCATTTAGATGATTAGTCTTATATTGTTCATCATCTATTTGGGAGTTTTAGGATTCATTTTGGCTTTCTCTATGAGCAGTTTACCTTGGAGAATTCTATGTAGTGCTGGCTTGGTTGTCATGAATTCTTTTAGTTTATCCTTGTAATGGAAAATTTTATTTACCCACTGAATATGAAAGGGAGTTATTCGGAGTATAGCAACCTCAGTTGATAATTGTTTTTAGAGTTTGGAATATCTCATTCCAAATCCTCCTGGAATGAGATGAGAAGTCAGAAGTGAGCCTTATTAGTTTGCCTCTAAACGTGAACTGATGTTTCTCTCTTGCAGCTTTTAATATTATGGTAGGCATTCTAATTATGATGTATCTTGGAGAACTTCACTTCTCATCAGGTTTTTTTCTGGGTTCTGTTTGCTTCTTGTGTGTGGATGTCTATTCCTTTTTGATATTGGGAAAGTCTTCTGTGACTACCTCATTAATAATGTTCTTTAGCTTGTATCTCCATGTTCTCCATTAACCCAGTGATTCTCAGGTTTGGTCTCTTGATGTTGTCCCAAATCTCCTGTGTGTTCGGATCGTGTTCTATTTTTTTTTTTTCCCTTTATGGTATTCTACTCAAATTCAAGTATCCTTTCATCAGGCTTGAGGTTCTGTCTTCAAGTGCTGAAGTTCTATTTTCTATGCAATCTAAATGTTGGTGATGCTTTCAAGTAAATTTTTAATTTGATTGACTATATCTTTTACTTCCAGAAGTTCTGACTGGTTTCTTTTCAATATTTCTAAAAGATCCTAAAGAGAATTACTTAGAAAATTATTTCATTAAGAAGTGTAACCTAATATACTGTTTTAGATGGTAATATTACAGTCACTAAAATCTTTGATGGAAAAACATAAATCTTACCATTTTTCTGTAAAATACAGAAAGATCCTTCAAAACATCATCACTTAAAACATCAAGAGACCTAAAAGATAGGAAGTATAATTCTATCTTAAGACTCAAATGACTTAATACTTATCAAGTACATCTACATATTGCCAAATAAGTAATAAAGTTATTTTTCAAGCTTTATATGTACTCTTTTTGGAAATGGGTGCAGTTATGTATTATATATCTTAAGTAAACAACAAACATATTATACAAATATCAATAAATCTCAAGAAACTGTTATGAATAAATGTACAAAGAATCATTTCTATCACTACAAAATAGCAAATACTCATTTTACAACCTTCATTTTCCAGAAATCATAATTAACTACAAAAGGAGTGCTATATTGATAGAATAGTGGGTTAAGTATCTGGATTCTATCAAGAATTATCACTTCTACCAATTAACTGTATAATCTGAGCAATTCACTTTTGCTTAAGACAAATCTCAAGGACCTCTCAGGTTTCAAACAGGTATTTTAAGATAGCAGTGAAAATTTAAATCAAAGTTTACATTCTAATACAAACACTCTTTTAAAAAAATTTTTTTCTACAATCAGAAATAAGTAACTTGTATATACCCTATCAGTTGTCAACACTTTGGAGATATACAATGCATTAATCTGTGATGCTAAGTCAATTCTGGTGCAGCCCTCAATTTCCTAAATCTCTTCACATATTATTTATATTTCTAGCAAATACATGTTTGATGAAGAACAGTTAATTTTGCACAAATCTTTGTCTTAATGCAAGGTGTGCATCTCCTCATGTTAAGTTATGTAAGTAGAGATATCACCATAGCAGGTATTGTCCTTAAGTGTCTCAGTTGACACATCTGTCTCAACCTAGTAGCTGAAAGATATTGACACCATTTTCCAATACAATAATTTAGATAGAGTTGATGTATGTCATATTTTTTTTTTTTTTGGTTGACAAACAGAATGAGCTTAATTTGGAGATACAGATTAATAAACTGCTATGAAGAAAACTACTAATGTAATGTCAGCAATAGAATTAAATTTAGCTTGAAACCCTAGTTAGGTTCTGACACTCAGACATTAAATGCATTTTAAAAAGACATTGTCTAGTATCTCAAAACATTAATGTGCATTCAAAAGCATTTTCTACAAACTAATAAAAATTGAAATAGCAAAAGAATTTTCTCTAAATTGAACCCTACCTGGCAATTGTTAATAATCTCTTTGTGATTTGCTTCCATAAACTAAAACACTGTATTTCAATCATGTTTTAGAATGTTTCATTAATCATTATTTTGAATTAATTTAATATCATTCTGACTTTGAAAACTAAGTCATTAAAAAGCTGAAATCATTTATAACAAGTATATACATCAAAAATTTCAATTCTTTCCCAAAAATAAAAGAAAAAATATTGCCTTTGTTTTCCCTTTTGCAATTTAAGGATATTAACAAAATCTACTTATAAGATTTTTGTGAAAATAAAATGAATTAATCTATGTAATGCGTTTGGAAAACTTCCTAGTACACAGGAGACACTAAGTATTAGTTTTTATTATCAGTACTATTGAAACTAGATGATAAAGCTTTAAACTAAAACTAAAAATATGGCTTCTAATCTTAAATAACTATGTTCACCAGAAAAAGCTTCATTTTCCCCATTACTGATTTTTATAATAAGAAAAAAAATATTTTGACCTTGTATTTTTTAAAAAGTATTAATTTTTTCAATAAAAAATTGCTAAAAAGTTGACAAATTTCCAAATCCCCCTAATTCAAAAATGTTGACTCCTAACTCATTAGCATTTTCAAATTTGTTTACTTCAAATTTCCAAGTAAACATTATTATTATTCACTTTTAAATTACTAACATATCTACTATTATATATAAACACCCATTTTTGCAAAAGTCATAGAATATGTACACAGAACTAACCTTGCTTCTAGTAAAGCTGCCATATTCAGTCCTATGAACTGTAAACAAGACAGTTTCAATTGTTCAGCATTATACAATGCCGCAAATTCCAGAAGCATAGCAGCATTCTTAAGGGTAACTACAAAGAAAGAAAAGATTTACAAAATTACATGAAAGGCATGCTACTACAAACAAATAAATACACTTAAGTTTGTAAGCTTTGAACATTCAAAACAAAGAAAACAATGGTTATTTTGTACCAAAAATACAAAATTTTTTTCTGGGGCAAAATACAGAATTTAACTTCCACCCAAATATGCAAAAGTAATTTCAAAAGATTGGTTATAAGGAAAAACACACAAATGAAAATTTTAAGCAAAACAAAATATAAAAGAAAACACTGGGTGCCACCTAAAAGCAAATATATAAGAATTGACAATCTTCCACCAAATAATTTTTACTATTAACTTTCATTAATGAACAATTTTCCTTTTCATTTGCATAGCAGAGTAGTCATTCTGTCTTCTATAAAAGTAAAAATGATATTAAGACTAAGAGGAACTGACGAAATAATTCTGTAAAATGCACTAAGTTGATTAACCTATCAGAATATGTATACATTTAGAAAATGCATCTAAATCTAACCTTATTCATGCTAGTGCTGAATCTAATATATTCTGTAAAAGACTCTGGATAGTTATAATGCTAGGAACTTGATGTATGAAGAACCCTATTTTGCTAAGATATTCTACCTCTGTAGCATATAACGTTAGCTTCCTGAACTTCTCTATTCTTTTTCTTAGTTACTCTGATCTGCAGCCAACAGATGAACACAAGTGCTTTCTACACATGGCCTCTTCCATGCTTTTTTAATTCTTTCTCTGTTATACTCTGTCAAAAGGTGAAACGGCAGTCAATAAAGGTCTCTGCCTTACCGGACTAACCTTTCAGCTAATGATAAAAACATCTCACATCTCTCATAAATAATAAAATTGGATCATATAAAAACTTCTCTAAAATTATTTATTTGGGAACAAAGATTGACCAATAATCAAAGACCAGACTTCTATGGAACACTTCTTTTGCTAGGTTCTAGGAGTATTAAAGAATTAATAAAGGAAACTATGCAGAATAGCCAAGGAAGTTCAGGACAGTCAACTGAACAAGTGAAAATATCACCTATATGTATATCTTATACCTACTATATGTTGTGTTCTTTATTTTAATGTATTTTCTTTTCTTACTATTAAAAAAAGATCAAGGCTATTGTTCTCTTTTTTATAACCAAGGAGAAGATGGTCCACAGTGCTCAAGGAAAGTGAGCAAATAAGAACAACAAGGCTAAGAAAACTCCTAGCAAGTACAAAGTAGAAAAATTTAACTACCTCCATACAACCAAAGCATCAATAAAGCAAAACAAATACCAGATTTTAGAAAGTAATAAAATCTTGCATATCAGGCTAAGAAAATTCAACCTGCATTCTAGAGAAAGCAATTAAAAATATCTAAACAAAGAGAAAACATTGTTACTTTCTATACAAAGATTAAAGAAAGTAGAAGGAAGAGAAGCATTTTAAAGACTACTAGACTACACAGAAGGGATGATTAACAGTGACCTCAACTAGCATAGTGACAGTGAGAATCAAAAGGTGAGGGAAATAATCAGCTTTGATAGCTAAAGAATCTCGGCATATGGGACAAATCACAAATAATCTGGAATTTCAAAGTTGGAGTATTCAGGAAAAGTCATGAAATTAACTGAAATAATGGATAGAAAAAAGTTTGAGAGATGAACTTGGTTGACATACATTAATGGAAAAATCATGTAAAACTTCCACTTTCAGTAGAAAATGAATAGCTAAAAACTATATCCAAGACCAGCAAAGTAGCAAAAAAAAAAAAAAAAAAAATTTAGCTTTCAAATTCTTATTCCTGAAATTCCAAAATAAATGACATTATCCTTATTATTCATGATTTCATGACATTGCAATAAAAATTAACATCATATTTCAATTCAAAGATATGCATATTATCACATATTTCTGAGATAAGAATATACTTATACATGTAATAAAGTTTTGACACTTTTCAAGGTATAAAAAAATGATGTATTTTACTGTAAACATACAGAGTCATAGTTATTCGTCAATCTGAAAACATATTAATATTCTAATTTAAAATTACTCACGTTTTTCAGTTAATGCTACTTCACAAATCTCTTTCAATCGAGTTATAAGAAGCTGATCAGCTACCACAAGAACGCTACAAATAAAATCCACATTTTGACATTCTAAAAAGAAAAAGAAAACAAGCATTAATCTGTTAAGCTATAACAATTATACCTTCCTAGGGGAAAAAGTGATGTAAATAAGACATTAGGAAAGAGAAACATGATTACTTTCCACACGTTGGAATAAGAATTATAATAAAAAATAAATAGATTGAAATATTTCAAAGTTTTAGGTTGAAAGCTGAAAAATACACCAAAATGCCTTGGCTCACATGAGACCATAAAATGTTCAACTACTACTAGAAGGCTACCAAACAGCTGACTTGTTTACAATCTCCTATGTTGTTAGAGAAAGTCAAATCTCTGCTCCTATTTAAAATAAATTTATCATTTAACAGCACTTTAAAAAACACCTGCCAGGTGCAGTGATGCACACCTATAATACCAGAAACTCAGGAGGCTGAGGCAAGGAAGATTCCAAGGTCAAGGCTAGCCTCAACAACGAATCAAGATCCTCAGCAACTTAGCAAGACCCTATTTTATAGACTATTGGTTACTATTGGTAGTAACCAATAGTCTATAAAATGCTCCTAGGCAACAGCCAAGTAACAAAAGAAACAGGGAGAAAAGGGGAAGGAAGAAAAAGAAATAATAATCTCTAACAACATAGGAAGAAAAAAAGGAAAAAAAAAGGATTAGGAAGGAATAGCAAATGGATTTTAAAAATGGAGGAGGAAAGGTCATTATGAATGATAATCTAAGAACTTTTAGAAATCCTTTCCTCCATAAAAGCAATGAGAAGACTCCCAATAATTATCTAAATCAACTTTATCTAGAAATCAAAGGCTTGCAGTAATTTGGGGGTATGTTTACTCAAGAAAATTGACTGAATTTTTTTCCAAGAACAGTGACATTTGGGATATTGTAGCTTTTCCTATTCAATTCCTCCTCTCCTTTTCTACATGGTATAACAGGTTAAGCATCCCTTTCAAAATCCAAAATCCAAATCTTTTTGAGTACTTATAAGGGACCAAAAGTTGAAAATTCCACACGTGACCTCATGAGACAGGTCACAGTCAAAACAGAAAAAGACTAAAAACATTGTGTAAAGTTATCTTCAGGCTATCTGTAACAGGTATATACGAAACATAAGTTAATTTTAGGTTTAGACTTTGGTCCTATCTCAAAAGATATCTCATTACAATACAGAAATATTCCAAAAATTTTGAGACTATAAATAAAGAACACATACAGTCCCAAACATTTTGGATAAATGATACTCAACTTGGACTGAAAACCAATAGATCCACAATTACAGTGAAAATGAGCAGCCTAGTAGCTGCTGGAGAAAACAAAAGTGGTTATGAAACAACATTATCAAAGAACTACCAATATTTTGACCTGTCAGCTCTTCCCTTGAAATTCAACTAGAATAACTTGTCTTTATTTGACCTAACTCAAAGCTTCCCTAATGAGACCAACATTTTTCTTTATTGAAAGTAATTAGCAGTGGGGCTGTGGATGTGCCTAAGGCGTAGCGCACTCGCCTGGCATGCGTGCGGCCCGGGTCCAATCCTCAGCACCACATACAAAAACAAAGATGTTGTGTCCGCCAAAAACTAAAAAATAAATACTAAAAATTCTCTCTCTCTCTTTTTAAAAAAAAACAACAACAAAAAAAGAAAATAATTAGCAGTAATCATTTCAACAATGAGTCTGCCTGAGATGACAGTTGGAGCAAACAAGCAGCAGACAGAAAAAACCTTAAAAAGAAATACTAGAGAATAGAATGTTGTAAGACAAAATGCTTATAATGCCCCTCAAAATTCATATGTTGACGTCCTAATCCCCAGTGTTGTACTTGAAAATAGGGATTCTATGGAAGTAATTAAGATTAAATGATGGGCTGGGGATGTGGCTCAAGCGGTAGCGTGCTCGCCTGGCATGCGTGCGGCCCGGGTTTGATCCTCAGCACCACATACAAACAAAGATGGTGTGTCCACCGAAAACTAAAAAATAAATATTAAAAAATCTATCTTTCTCGCTCTCTCTTTAAAAAAAAAAAAAAGATTAAATGAGGCTATAAGGTTGGAGCCCTAATTCAACAGGATTAGTATACCTGAGAGGAGATCATAGAGACCTTGCTTACTCTCTTTCCACACATATGCATTAAGGAATGGCCTTGTGAAGACATAGCAAGAGGCAATATGTGCAAATCTAGAAAGGAGCTCTTATCAGAAACCAATGTTGCCAGAACATGCTCTAGAATATCTAGCTTCCAAAACCATGAAAAAATTACTATATGTAACTTAAGCCACTCAGTTTGTTTGGTTTGGTTTGGCAGCCTAAGCAAACCAATACAGATGTCTATAGGAGGTTTGAAAACTTCCAAAATATTCCTGTGAATCTAGCTATACACAAGTAGAGGGCTAAAAACATACCCAGCAAAGACTTTTTAAGGCCCTACCTCTTACCTCTGGCTTACACTGAGACTGTGCACAAAAGGAAATAAATTGAGTTGTAAACTGCCTGCCAGAACAATGACAACAAGTCCCTAACACACAAAAGCAAGAAGATTTATTATTTCCAGGCATTTACAGAAATGTCTCTCAAATAATTAGCTGATCACTAACCTAACCAAGCAGTGATTTCAGTGTTCACAAAGGATGAATAAAGAAATTACAGAATTAGTTCAGGAAAGTTGTTGGGGAAAAAAAAAAAAAAAACCTGTGGATGAGGGAAGAATCTGGATCTCCACAGCTGCTACACTATATTATTTAAAGTCCAATTTTCAACAACAAAACTTTATGAAAGTTGAAATGAAAAAAGTTCAAATATAACCTATGCACACACACAAAAAAAGTAGGCAGAAGAAACTGTTGCTGAGGAAGACTTCAGATTTACTAGATAAGACTTTAAATCACCTATTTTAAATATGTCTGAAGAACTAGAATATCATTAAAGAGAAGTAAAGCTCAGTTGAGATTACCTAATGTAAGGAACAGAAATAAAAATGAGCAAAACCCAAAAGTTCTTATGGAGAACCACTATGCATACCAAGATACAAATGAAAGTCCCAGAAGGAAAAAATGAGAGAAAGGAAAACAAGAATATAAAGTAATAATGACTGAAAACTTTTCAAATTTGATTTTTTAAAAAAAATATATCTGCATATCCAAAAAGCACACAAACTCCAAGTAAGGTAAATTCAAAGGTATTCACATCTAGATACAATAAACTGTTGCAAACTAAAGAAAATCTTGAGATCAGCAGGAGGGGAACAACTAATCATGTGTAAGGGATCCTCAATGAGATTAAGATCTGATTTTTTCATCAGAAACCATGAAGACATGAGAAAGCAATGGGATGGTATATTAATAATAGTAAAACAAAAAGACCATCACCAAGAATTCTATTATCTAGCAAAACTATCCTTCAAGAATGAAGAAATTGAGATGTTTACAAATTAATAACAAAAAAGGAGAATTTGTCTCTAGTTAATCTGCTCTAACAAGAAATGCTAAAAGTAGAACTTCAAACTGAACTAAAAGGGCACTTCAAAGATAATCCAAATCCATCAAGAACATCCATAAACCTAACTACACAAATAAGTAAAAAAGATAGTATAAAAGTATAAATGTATTCTTCTTCGTAACCTTTTTTTTACAACTGCATAAAACAATAACAAATCCATGTTGATGGGCATGTAATATACAAAGGTATAATATAAATGACAAATAGCACAAAGGAGTAGGAAGGAAAGGGTGCTATAAAGAAACAACATTTTTTAAATGATACTGAAATTAAGTTAGCATTAATATGAACAGGATTGTTTTAACTTATGATATTAATTACAGTCCCCAGAGTAACCATTAAAAAATTACTTCTACAAAAGCATTTCAAAAGCAAAAGAGAAAATATCCATTTGACACAAAAGAGAGCAGTAATAAAGAAGAAGAAAGATCTCCAATCAATAGTCTGCTTCCATTTTAAGAAACTACGGAAAAGAAGAATAAGCCAACACAGAGCAAGCAGAAAGAAAACAATGATAAAAATTAGGCTGGAATCAACAAAACAAGAACAAAAAAACAAGGTATACAAACAAAACTCAAAGTTGTTTTATGGAAAAAAATCATAAAATTGACAAATCTTTAGGAAAATGATCAATAAAAAACTAGAGAGAAGACTTTAATTACCAAAATCAAGAAAGAAAAAAGTAACTTGATAAAACCAACCAGAAATAAAAAGATTAACAGAACACAGCATACAAATCTGTTCTACAAACTATGAACAGATTTGTATGCTAACAAAGCAAAAATCCAGATAAAATGGACAAATCTGTAGAACACACATTACTTAAATTGATTCAATATAAAACTGAACAGATCTACAATAAATAAAGGGATTAAATTAGAAATTAAAAATCTTTGTACAATGAAAAGCAATCAGATTGTTTCATTGACAAATTCGGCCAAATGTTTAATACCAATTGTCCCCAAATTTCTTCAAAAGTATGTTAGAACAAATTCCATCTCATTCAATGATGCCAACAATGTCCTGATACTAAAGCCAAACAAAAACATTACAGGAAAACTAAGACTAATATCCATTTTATGATATTAGATACAAAAAATACTAAACTGAATCCAGTAATATAAAAAAGAATTACACATGATTAAGTAGAATATTCCCAGAATGAAAGATTCTACATATAAAAATCAACCAATATAATGAACAAAAATGGAACTAAAGGTCAGAAAAAGTGATTTAATCATCAAGAGATACAGAAAAGCATTTAATGAAGACTGATTCCCTTTCATGATAAAAACACTCAAACCAGGAACAGAAAAATCTTCCCCAACTTGATAAACAATTACCAAAATAAATAAATAAATAAATAATCCTACAACTAACATCTCAATTAATGGTGACTCAATTCTTTCCTCCTAAGATTAGGAACAACACAAGGATAGACTCCACACAACATTGTAAAAGAGGTTCTTATAGTCAGAGTTGCTAGGCAGGAAAAAGAAATAAAAGGCATCCAGATTATAAAGGAAGAAGTAAAACCATCTCTATTTGCAGATAACATGATATTGTATAAAGGAAATCCTAAGAAATCCACTTAAAACTAGAATCCAATTACTATCTTAAGCAGTAGCAAAGAACAATCCAAAAATGAAAATTTGAAATAATTTCAATTTAAAAGTAGCAGCAAAAAGAATACTTGGGAATAATTTTAATAAAGGAAAAACAAGGCTTGCACATTGAAAGCTATCTTAAAAATCACTGACCAAAATTAAAGACAAAAAATGGAAAGACAACCATGGTTGATGGTTAGAATCTTCAAACTGATTTACACATTCATCACCATCACTATTAAAACCACAGCTACCTCTTGCAGAAATTGACAAACTAATCCTAAAATTCATATGAAAATGTCAGGATCCAAAACAATCTTGAAACAGAATAAAGGAGGAGGACTCACATTTCTCACCTTCAAAATTTATTACACAGCAATGGTTATCTAGACAGTGTGGTACTGGCTAAAAGACACAAATATATCAATGAAACAGAACTGAGAAATAAGAAGTAAAATCTTACATTAACAATCAACTGATTTTTGAGGAAAGTGCCAAAACAATTCAATGGGGAAATAAAAACCTGTTTAACAGATGATACTACAGCAACTAGATGTAAAAGAAGGAAGTTGGACCCTTAGCCCACAACACAAAAAAAATAACTCAATTACAAAAGTGGTTACCTAGGGTCAGGAATGGGAGAAATGCAGAACATTGCAAATTATACTACAAACAAGTAAGTTCTAGAGACTTACTGGTCTGCTAGGTGACAAGTTTGTTAATAATAACGTATTGTATACTTGAAATTTGCCAAGAGAGATCTTAAGCATTCTTGCCCCCACCAAAAAAACAATTAACTATTTAAAGTGATACATATATTAATTAGTTTAATTATGATAATCATTTCACAAGTAATACTTATGTCAAAACATCACCTTGTATATCTTGAATATACACAATTCATACTTGTGAATTATACCTCAATACAGCTGGGGGAACAATTAAGCAAAATTAATCAAAGACTTTAATGTGAGCGACATGATTTCCTCTTAAGAGGAAAATACAGGAAGTAATTGTCATGACCTCAGCTTTGATAATGGATTCTCAATATGACAACAAAAGCATGAGCAGCAAGTAAAAATAGGTAATCTGGACTTCAACAAAATTAAAACTTTTTATATTTTAAAAGACTCTATAAAGAAAATGAAAATATAACCCAGAGAACAAGAAAAATATATACATATGATAATCGACTTGTACCCAGGGTATATAAAGAACTTTTACAACATAATAAAAAACAAGCAAGGCACAGTGGTGCAAGCCTGTAATCCCAGCAAATTAAGCCTCTAATGACAGCTTATTTAAAGTAGTGTCAAAATTAAGTGTCATGTTTATTTTATCATTATTTTATTATACACAATCTAAAATTTTCTAAAAGTACCTTTTATCACCACAGCTTCATCAGTATAGAGGTAGTCCAAAATAATCTTCAGTATGTCAGAATGTATTGGCATTTCCAGAGCTGCACAACTGGAAGCCTAGGTAAATTAAGATAAAATAAAGGAAAACAATTAATTTTAAACATTATTGTAAAGTTTAAAATAAAGTACGACTATATTCTAATTTGAGTTATTTGATATGAAAAACTCTGGATAAGAAATCACATTAAAAGCAAAAAATAAATCTTTAAAACACAAAGCTAAAATTATATTCAATATTAAAATAACAAAAAATGAACAAAGAAAATTTCAGAAAACAAGGAACACACTAGCATTCCTAACACATTTCTAGATAAAAACAAGACTATTTTGATTTCAAAAGCCTTTTATCATCAATTCTAACTTCTAAGTGTAAAGAATTTTAGTTATTTGCCTAGGTGCTTTCTATTTAAGTCTTACCTCAATCCACGAACTGCTCAGCATACTATGAAAATATTCTGAAAGGGAAAAAGTTTGATGTAATAAGAATAGTGAAACAAGACTAAACAAATAAATCAGCAGTTAACAAAAAATATACCTACCAAGTCTAGCACAAAGAACACATTTATGACAAGGAAATTCCTTTCCATCCACTGATTTCATGGTCACATCACACAGAAATGAACTGCAAAATAAAAATAAAAATGTTTATTGAAGCCTGGTGTGGCACACACCTATAATCCCAGCAGCTCGGGAGGTGGAGATAGGAGAATTTTGAGTTAAAGTCAGCCATAGCAAAAAGCAAGGCACAAAACAACTCAGTGAGACCCTGTCTCTAATAAAATACAAAATAGGGCTGGGGATGTGGCTCAGAGGTTGAGTGCTCCTAAGTTCAAACCCTGGTACCAAAAGAAAAAAAAAAAAAAAGTTTATTGAAGCAAGAGTGATTTCTTTACATTATTAAGCAAATAAAACATATCAAAGGATTTGGCTTAACTTTATATTTTGTTTTAGATAAAGGTGGCAGAGAATAAAAATCTTGTGGATATACATATAAATAAAGTACTTCACCTCCCTCCACCTCAGGGAAAACAATTAAGTCTTAATAAAAAGATAACATTTGAAAAGAAAACTGAGCACAAATAAATATTCAAAAAAGACTTTCTCCTGGTTTTACTTTTTTTATTTCCATGTAAAGTATTAACAAGAGTTAAAGCAACTCCATGTTTAAAGTTCTTTAATTCAATGACTTGTACCTATTTTGTGCCAAGCAGAGTCTGGACACCTACACAGTTTCTTTTTCTCCAAAACTTTTCACCTACAAATACTTAAAATAAAACTTTTGATAATAAATATACTTAGAGTAGCATATTTATTCATGGAAAAAAGTATACTAAAGGAAATAGTCATCATAATGATGGAAATATGCAATTTGGTTTTTAGGACTACATGAAATACTACTAACAATAAGATATAAAATTCAAGCAAGAAAAAAAATTAAATTCATATCAGAAAAAGGAACTCCTTCAATGTCTTATTGAGCAGTTAATGTTTTATCCATTAATTCAATAGCTCTCTAAAATTTCTAAAAATGAAGACTAGAAAAGGTAAGAGGATATCTACCTAAGACCTTTGATTTCTACATTTGTACACCAAAATCCAGACATGAAAGTTTATCTTTATTATCTAACTTACCATTTTTTCTGATTCAGTTTCAGTTTATTACCAGTTTTCTTAGAAATAACATTAATTTTTTCATTTTCAAATCTGACTTCATCTAACCTATCAAGAAAAGATAAAAATCAACAAGTGGACACACTCCACTACTAAGATTAATAGACAAACAATGAAAATCAAACAATTTAATTCATATCTGAACATAATCATATCATCATTCAGAAAAGTATCTCAACAAACCCATTATAATATTTAAAAATCATTAATTTTTCTTTGATTTTAATTAGAATTAAAAATATATTAAATATCATTATTGAAAACAGCAAATCAAAGATATAGCATGAAGTCCTTCAGCATGGTTAAATAGAAATATTATATACACTCCTCCCCTTCTCACAATCCTCAATTAATGTTATTCTTTTGCAAGTAACAAAAAGGTCTTAAAATAGAGAATAACAAAGAATCTGATTTATAATGTGACAGACACTGTTTCAGGCACTTTACATATGCTATACAACAAAACTTTGCCAATAACATGAGGTAAATTATTATCCCTACTATATACTGAGAACATGAGTTACAAGCAAACTATTAAATTTGCCCCAGCCAAAAATCCAGTAATAGTAGACTAAGGAGCATAATTTCATGAGTCTTTCTAATTCCCAAGATCTTTCTAGCACACCAAATTGCTTGTCACTGTAGATCCCTATTAGAGAGCCATACCACAATGGGCAGAAATACTCTAATAGCCTTCCTACCCTTTAATGTCCAAACCAGGGAGTCCCACAGAGATGTCTCTACCAGAAAACAGAACACATCAATGAACCTCTCCCAAAAAAGGAGTGGGAGCAGTGGGGATAAGAAAACAAAAAAGAAAAGGTAAAAATATTTAAACAGGAGAATTCAGGTCCAAGACAGATATTAAGGAGTCATACCTACTACTCAGATTACTGAGGCCAAATTTCTTTGCAACATTTTGCAACATTCTTACAGGATCATCTTCCCCAGCACTTTTTCCTTTTTTAGATTTAGGTTTGCTCTTCTGCCTTTCACTAATTCTATGAGCTTGATTACTTTTGTAAACTTCAAATGCTGTCTTCTGATTATCATCTTCATGGCAATTCATTTTATTCATATGAGAATTCAGAGTACCCTGATATTCTTCTGGTTTTCTGTTTAAGGGTATTCTTGGTTTGAAGCCATGAGTTAAAAAGTCACAAGTATCTGTATATATGAATTGTAAAAGGTACTCAAACAACTCAGGATGAACTTTCTCTATCACAAAGAGGGGGCATCCTGCAGAATCTTCATCTTTCTGGTAAACATCTGAAAATTCTGAAGTGGTACCATCTGAAAGAAACAATTTCTGAAAAAAGTCAGAACGCACTGCCAAAATATATTTATGTGCAGGAAAGATTCTGTTGCCAACTTGAAATGTTACATCGTGAATGTTGTCCATTTCATCTGCTTCCCTCAACAGTTTGCCAAATTCTTCAGAAAAGGATGATGAGCACACAGCTGGAATTTCATAAAGGCTAGAAGTAGAACAAAAATAATTTTTACTTTAAAGAAAATTGGGAGAAAAAAGCATCCCTGGTTGATTCCTTTGAAAATCATATGACATATTATTTATTAAACTTAGAAAATTTTAAATTTGGTAGTCCTCAAATATAAAAATATCACAAAGTCTTAGAAATTGTAACAACCTTAATTCTTTCTATTCCTTTTTCTATTTGTATTTTTCTCTCATACTAAAACAACAAGAATTAAGTTTTCCTTTGAAAGCAATATTCCTTGTTGCTACAATGAAATGCTAAGCAATGTAAATTCAAATGGATGTTTCACATAAAGTTTTTTTTTATTCTTTTTTATTATTAGTTGTTCAAAACATTACAAAGCCCTTGACATATCATATTTCATACATTTGATTCAAGCAGATTATGAACTCCCATTTTTACCCTGTATACATATTGCAGATTCACATCGGTTCCACATCCACTTTTTTTCATACTGCCATACTAGTGTCTGTTATATTCTGCTGCCCTTCCTATCCTCTACTATACCCCCTCCCCTCCCCTCCCATCTTCTCTCTCTACCCCATCTACTGTAATTCATTTCTCTCTCTTGATTTTTTACCCCTTTCCCCTCACTTCCTCTTATATGTAATTTTGTATAACAATGAGGGTCTCCTTCCTTTACCATGCAATTTTCCTTCTCTCTCTCTTTCCCTCCCCCCTCTCGGCCCTGTTTAATGGTGATCTTCTTCTCATGCTCTTCCTCCCTATTCTGTTCTTAGTTGCTCTCCTTATATCAAAGAAGACATTTGGCATTTGAAGACCTTAAAAGAGCGTACTATAGGGATATTGCTACATCGATGTTCACAGCAGCACAATACACAATAGCTAGACTGTGGAACCAACCTAGATGCCCTTCAATAGATGAATGGATAAAAAAAAAAATGTGGCATTTATACACAATGGAGTATTACTCTGCACTAAAAAATGACAAAATCATGGAATTTGCAGGGAAATGGATGGCACTAGAGCAGATTATGCTAAGTGAAGCTAGCCAATCCCTAAAAAACAAATGTCACATAAAGTTTTTAAATTACTGAACATAACTTAAAGAATATGTTCTCAATTTTTCCTCTTTCAAATATCTTATTTTACAAGTGAAGAAATACAAACCAAGGACTAAGTGAACACTTCAAGTCCCAAATCAAAAAATGTTACACACTCAAGTCAAAATAAATATTAAGATATACAAACAGTTTGTAATACTGGTTCTTTCAGAACTACATCAATGTAATCACACATTCCCAATTTACCCTTTAACTTTCAGATTTGACTGAAGGGTGTCCCAGGAGATGAGACTTTCATTGCTAAAACTAGGACAGACCTGAGCAAACCAGAATGGATGGTCATCCTACTGCCAAGACTACTTCTTTGTTCAATAACACCCTTGGTGCTTATCTTAACCTATCTGTCTATTAATGTGAAGTAGGAAATTTGCATTGGGATTCTATGCTATAGATGATTCTACTCCACCTCTTCTTTTTGTCAATTCCCATCACATGCAAGGGTCAGAGATTTTCACAAACTGCTAAGAAATATTTATAATATATTTCTCAGAATTTGAGAATTCAAGAACACAGCATAAAGTACTAAAAACAAATTATACATGTGCATGTATATATATCTTCAATATTTTCAATAGGCATTAGGTTACAAACTAAAGGGGACACTAATCATTCCTATCTAGTATTAACAAATTCCCCCTTTGGATTATCCTGGTAACATGTTTGTCTTAAGATCTCTACAGGACTTGGCAACAGCACTTAAATGTGTACTAGGAACTACTGAAAGCAAAAGAAAACCCAGTCATCATTCCTTCTAAAAATGAAATTTAATAATTACAAGTATACCTTGTTTTAGGATCTGACTGCAGGATTGCAAAGTTGCATCCACTTGGGTCTGTGCTGACACTAACAGCTCTATGAGCAAAAGAAAGTTTCTCAAGTCGAATTCTTTCATACACACTATTTGTATCAGAAGCATAAGACCCATCTGATGAGGGATTATGTAGGTTCGATAAAACATCTGCCAAAAAAAATAATATGCTACAATTAATCACAGCTTTATAGGAATTATTAAAATGATTTAGGAGTAAAAGGAATAGAAAAACAATTGGAAAAAATATGGAATATCTTTTATATTTATTATTTTGAAGCATTACATACCCTCTTTAACACAACATTTTACATCAAATATTTGTTGTATTACAGAGAATTTTTAGTGAATCAATTCTTAATTGGTCATGATTTCATTTCTTTGAGCAAAAACATCCTTCATATTGTAACCAAAATTCTTTCTAAAAGGCTAATGTAATATTTTAGTTTTTAAAACTCTTCAACCTACATTTAAACTATATAAACTTACTGTCTTCATAATCTGCCTACTTATTCCCTTCCTTTTTTCTTTTTCTTGCATTTATTCAGCAAATACCTAAATGACTATACTGTACTACTGTGATACAGTGATCATGTGTCGACCTGTAGGGATACTTTAGTGATCAAGAAAGAAACATCCCTACCCTCAGTAAGAACACAATCTAGAAAGACATTAAACAAGAATGTACCATTACAGGTCAAATCAAAAATATGAAAGCAAATTATATAGTGCTTCCACAGAGACATGAAATCTGCATATGAAGAAATGACTCTAGCTAAAATGTGAAGAATTTTTAAAGTACACAAAGAATAAAGAATCTGTATTACTTTATATTCCAAAAAATGAATAAATGATATAGACTAAGGTGGTAGCAATTGATGTACAGAAAAGTAAAAAGATTTCAAAAACATTTGAGATAGAAGAAATAAAATTCAGTAACTCAGTAGATGTGCCAGAAAGAGAATATGGGGTGTTGAAAATAACCATTTACTAAAACTAAAAACCAGACATGGGATCATGAGACCATGAATTCAATTACTAAACATTGCCTAAAACACAATTCTAAGAATTTTCAGTATTTACAAGTGAAACCTGTGTTCTAGTTACTCTCTCAAATTCCCTCTATTTCTGTCTTAGGGAAGCTCTACTAGTCTTTCTCTAACACTTGTTCCCCCCACCACCAATTTCTAGGTTCTTAAGAAACTTACGTGCCTATGAGCATCAATCTCAGAACCATGTATATATAAACTTAGAAGTCCCTGAGAACAGGGATTCATATTTTCACATCATGAAAACTTCTCTGGCCAGGAGCAGTACCACACACCTGTAATCCCAGTTGCTCAGGAGGCTGAAGCCAAGAGCATTGCAAGTTCAAAGTCAGTCTCAGCAACTTAGCGAGGCTCTAAGCAACTTAGTGAGGCCCTGTCTCAAAATGAAATACAAAAAGGGCTGGGGATGTGGCTCAGTGTTTAAGCCCACTGGGTACAATCCCTGATAACAACAAAAAAACTTCTCCCTGTCTCTAGCACACAGTAAATATACTTTAAATATTACCAGATTTGAATAATCTATAAATAAAAAACAAAAATAATAAATTATCCAAAATTCAAATGTTTATTACATATATTTTTAGCATTTAATAACTAAATTATTCATTCAACAGATGACTTAATAAGGAACTACAATGTTCCAGGAAATAGGACAAATTCTAAAGGTACAATGGAATGTGCCCCCTTGTCATCACTGAACATACCATCCAATAGGGGACAAGCATTAAGAAACAAATCACAAAGATATTGCATAAATGACTAAAGGTAAAACCTAATAATATTGTTAAGTTAACTGAAAGGGACTTTAATGTGCTGACCACATATATAAACCCACCTTTTTTTTCAGAATTCTTTCTTTTTTCTTCAAACCATTTCCCTCTAAATCCTTCCCCATCCTGTGTGACAAACAGAATTTCATTTCTATTTAAAGCAATATCAGAAATGAAGACCTGGCGTGGATAGGCCCATCGACACTGCTTCAGAGAACTGTTGACTGATCTCCAGCAAAATACCTAAAATAAAACCAAATCACATCAGAATATAAAGCAATACAGCAGCTGAACAAGTAAAATCTGAAGTCAAGGAACAATATTGTCAAAATAAAAGCTCTAAATAGTATGTTTTAATGCTCATTTTTCCACAAAATAAATACTACAAAAATCAAGCTGATTTGAAAGAACTTTCAGGAAAATACATTAAGCAAACATGAAGCATTAAAAATTACTTCAAAGACACTCCTCTCAATAAGAAATAATTAGGGGCTGAGGATATAGCTCAATTGGTAGAGTACTTGCCTCACATGTACAAGGCCCTGGGTTCAATCCTCAGAACCACCAAAAAAAAAAAAAAAGAAATAATTTTCAGTTATTACTTATTGGGGACAAATATATTTGCTACAATGCTACAGAAAAATAAAATCTTAAAACCTGAATGTCAGGTTTACTATAACTATCTATTTGCAAGATTGAAAATCACCCTATGAAAATCCCAAGTAAACTTTCAAAAAAAAAAAAAGTAGATGTGTGCTTAACTCAGACAAGTAACTCAAACACAATCTCAAGAGAGAGAAAAATCATCAAAGTGTTCAATGGTTTCAAATGGTCCTGGCAAAACCCAGTGGTCCTGAGAAGTGGATCTGGGACAATCACTAAGAGACAGAGAGAATAAGGAAAGGTAGTTTATTAGGTTTCCTAATCCAGCTTTATGCAGGGAAGCAACTCTTGTATCTGTTTCTATACTGGCATTCCATGTATGCTTTCATTTGAAAAATTAAAACTGCTGATTTTTGAGACTAATTCCCTCATCATCAAATTTTAAAAACTAAAGCACAAACAGTAACCACCAAGATCATACATGTTATTCTCATGAAAAATCTATAGAATTATCAATGACAATAATTTATACCAATAATGAACCAGACGTAGAGATTTATGATTAATTCTTCAATTTCCAAAATGTCTAATTATACAGCACTTTTTAGACAGAAAACATTCCTATTTTTTACTTCATAAGCAAAAAAGACAGAAAACTATGAATTTTTTGGCCAAAGTCTATAATTTTTTCAGTGTTACCAATGCATTTCTTTTTAAATGTAATTTTTAATTTAAACGCTTCCAAGTTTTATTATAAATTTAAAATATTATATATGGTATACAAATATCAATGCATATTTAAGGATACATTTAAACATACAAATTAAAAATATATTTCAAATTAACCATCTTATTAGATAAATGTACATCTTATTAGATAAATGTATATTTGTACAGGGAAGTTAAATTAAAACTAAGAGGTGAGATTATTTATATATAATGATCTGGAAATATACTAGCTTTTACATACATAATGTAAAAAGTTATAATCTGTGCATTTATATAATGTGAACATTTGTATAACACTAAATATGAGGGAAAATTTTCCAATTATGCACCAAATTTGCAATACTGGCTGCTGAGTCTTTACTTTTTAAGAGTAGTTACATGACATCCCTTAGCTATGCAATCCGACACCACTTACCAATACTCAGTGTGCATACCTAATAATTCATCAAAATTCTTTATGTTCACTTTAAGAACAATAAATGGAATTTTAATTTACAGTTTGACACTGAAATACTGTGAACATTAGATTAAATGTTGTCATACTTCCTCTGAAATACTAGCTTATATTAAATAGTATCAGATGTCAAAAGTAAGTAAGAAAGTCAACAGAAATCATCACAGAAATGGTAGAACATTCGCACACTGTTAGATCTCCTATGCCTGTCAAATGAGCTTTTACATAAATACACTCACCCTTCCAGCTCCATCCATTGCAAGAATGCAGATTTTTTGACCCCCATTTTCTTTCAAATGTTCAGGATCAACCTTATATTCCATACAACCCCCAGACACAAGAACCTTTTTCAAGTTTAGTTGTCTGGGTGGAAAAGAAAAAAATTCCTCAATTAATATATTCTCTAAAGTAAACATGATTAACTTTAAAAATATAACTAATCAGATAATAATAAATAGGCAATTATTATGAAAAATGAAGTAAAATGATCTGGTCTCTGGAATCATCAGTCTCTCCTTTCTTTAAGTTGGTAGTTGACTTTCATAAGGCAAGTTCTTCCCTCTCAAAGCCTCTACTCACATACACATTCAATACCTAAACCCCACTTGCTAATGCATACATTCATTTACAGTTTATGTAAGGCTACAATCTCCAATATGTATAACCATTTGAATAGAAAAATATGTAAAATTCAAAATTAGTGGTTGGGGATATGGTTCAGTGGTACAGTACTTGTCTAGCATGTTCAAAGCTCTAAATTTAATCCCCAGCTCTGCAAAACACAAAAAAGTTCAAAATGAGACATGATTAATTTTAAATATAGTCAAACCTAAAATAGGAACTCATCACTATTGCTAATTAAAAATTTATACATTTGCCACACACTTCACTATATCTGTATATCTGATGTACACAGCATCATTGTGAAAACTTCCTTCTGCTATCCCAATGACTATTTTCCCTTTCAAATAGTTTACCTGCATTAAAAAAATTATTTTCAAAATTACTATGTCCTAATAATCTACAACAAAAGAACTGTCTTAGTGAAAACTTAGATATATGTATGTAACTTAATGGTATAAGGGCAATTTTATAAATGTTAACTAAAAATACTAACTAATATCACCTCATGGCAAGAGGTGATTTAAAGAAACACATTTGCTCATATTTTCATGTTTCTATTAATGAACTATGACCTACAATTAATGTCAAAAGTAACTTTATTAAACAGAGAAGATAAATTATGACAAACTGATGCTTGGTATTTTCTGATCATGAGTTAATTTCAAGTATGGTATCTGTTTAAGTTACCACCTCTTTACATGAACAAAGTATATTTTGTTGCATTTAAATTTAAGTCCCTAATTGACTTAAAAGTTAGATGGCTGTTCTCTAGAATTCTTGCCCACAACTGCTTCATTAGTTGAACTATATTTTCCCAAGAATCTGTTGCATTTGTGCAAAAACTTATTTCTGTACTTGTATTTATTTCTATAATTGTACAATATAATAAAATATTATCTAAATTAATAAAATAGTAGTCTGAAAAATATTTTCCATAAGAGTTGTATACTTTGGAATGACACAATGAATACAAGCAGCAGCACAATGCTATCAAATCAGATAGGTATTAATCAACTACAAGAGACTGAAATATTAAGTACAGGATTCTGCATTTACATAACTTCACAGTTATTTTTAAGCAGTTGCTCCTTCCATCATTCAAAATGAAAAAAAAAAAAATCACAGGTAAAACATTATGAGTGTGGTTTATAAACTAAAGAAAACTCCAACTGGAAAAAGTATCCTTGCTAAAAACATTGTGATTTTCTATTTTAATTTTTTGTTTTCTAACCAACTGCTAGTTTACTGCATGTTACTAAAACATAACAAGTTACAAATACAAATAATAAAATATATATCAATTAGATAAAACACTGAGCATGGATAAAGGATTTATGGTACACATTAATTATTTTTTAAAAATATATAAATTAATAAGATATAAAAGGCTACAGATAAACCAATGATAATAGTAGCACAAGCCAAGAATTATGATTAATCTAGTTCTGTGTACCAGATGCATTAAATAAGAAAAAAAATTATAAGTCATATTTAAACATGTTAAATATAACTTATAAATGTTGTTTTACAACTTACAAAAATATTTTACATATAGTCACTGGATCCTTGTCAAAATACAAAGATCATCAAAGGCAAAACTTCCTGACTTTCCTCTCAATTTTTCACTTAACATTTACAGAGCACAATATAAAGTGGACATTCCATACTTGCTAGAACAGTTAATATGAAACTTAAAGATCTACACATACTTAGATGCCATCTTTTTGCACTGATAGTCTGCAAGTAGGTAAATATCTCCCTTGGTAGTAACACAGACTGTGGCTCCATCACTTGCAGCAACCAAAGACAGAGTGATATCCTTATGATGAAGGGCAGAGACTTGACGAGGAACAGTTACATACTTTTCTCCATTGGGATCTAGTAAACATCCTAAAAAAATTATACAAATAAACAAATCATAAATTATCTGTTTTAAGCCCCCACTGATTTCTTAATAATTGTCAAGAAATATTTCTTACCCAGTTGTCCACCATTTAGTCCCATGGTATAAACAGCTTCTCTAGTCCACAGCACTGTATGAAATCTGCCTGCTGCTACACCAATGATAGTCCTTCCCTTAAGATATTTTGCCTGCATCTGTTCAAAAAGACAAATAAGACTGCATTTTATATATATCTATGATCTACTACAATTTTTTCAAACACCCAGTAGACCAGGGTGGCAAATATACATGGCATACTTGCTGCTATCACCCTCACAAGTGCTAATGGTAATTACTGCTAATAGATCTTAGCACTTGTACTGAGACCCAAACCCTTCTCAGAACACAAGATACTCTCATGCAGCACTTTCACTAAGCAGATTTAACACAAAAAATTGACATGGTATAAAAACCAAATCATGGGCTGGGGATGTGGCTCAAGCGGTAGCGTGCTCGCCTGGCATGTGTGCGGCCCGGGTTCGATCCTCAACACCACAAACAAAGATGTTGTGTCCGCCAAAAACTAAAAAATAAATATTAAAAAATTCTCTCTCACTCTCTCTTTAAAAAAAAAAAAGAACCTTGGCAATTTCTTTAAAAAAAAAAACAAACAAATCATTAAACTTTTGCCTATTTATTTTTTTCTAATAAGAAATATGCAAATAGGCATTAGCAAAAAGAATGGTACTTTTAAATTTGACATTTACAGAGTCTTTTTCAACAGTGGCACTACTGACGTTTTGGGCCAGATGATTCCTTGTTAAGAGGAATCATCTAGTGTACTTTAAGATGGTTAGAAGCATCCCCAGACTCCACCCACTAGTGTGTATAGTTGATGTACATACACTCCTTTTATTTATTTATTTTTTTTTTGGTGGGGGGACCAGGGATTAAACTCTGGATTACTCAAGTGGTCAACCAAGCACCCCCCCCCCTTTTTTTTTTAAGAGACAGGATCTCACTGAGTTGCTTTGGACCTTGCTTTTGCTGAGGCTGGCTTTGAACTCTCGATTTTCCTGCCTCAGTCTCCCCAGCTGCTGGGATTACAGGCATGCACCACCACACCCAGCCACACTCTTGTTCTAATAACTAAAAGTCTCCAAACATTGCCAAACAGCCCTAGGAATCAAAACTACTCCCAGTTGAGAATACTCCACATGTGTATCAACTCACAGCTCCAAGTCATATACAATAAGAAAAATGGGAGTAAAATTTATTTACCATTCCTAGAGAAGTCTATGAAATGATTAAATAGCCACAGATCCCAGAGTTAGAGAAAAATTGAAGACTACTCCCAAATATTTTGAAATAATTCTTATTAATTTACTAGTCATCCAGAATAGGAAGGTGTTGGATCCAAATACTTAATAAAACATGTATGTGTAGTAAGAATTTTAATCAAGAAAATTGCTGAAGAATTTTAACATTAAAATGCAAAATTGTATGAGCTGAAAACACACTTGTTATAGGTAATGATTCTAATATTAATTTAGAGCACTAGTCCCAATTCTATATGCCAGGTTGCTAAAAGTGAGGAAAGGGCATCTTCTGGCAATGGTTGTACTGACAGAATTGGAAAAGTGGAACAAAATATGGTGAGTTATGGACCCACGTTTCATAACATCAACTTACCAGTTGTGACATATGTGAGACAGATTTAATATAGCTTGTAAATTAGGTTATTTAGTGTCTCACTTGCACAGGCCCAAGTTGTATTGATAAATTTTCTCTTCTTTTCTTAAAGAAGACCTAAAAATTGTTTGAAGTTTCAAACCCAAAAAATCTAGGGATGAGGGTGTAGCTCACTGGGCAGAGCACATGCCTAGTATGTGAGAGGCTGGGTTCAATTCCCAATACTAACACACACACCAAAAAAAAAAAAAAAAACAAAACACCTCATAAGGAACAAAAATGAACAAATAAGCCCAAAATCTAGCTCATCCTCTAGCCCAAAATCTAGCTCATCCTCTGCTTATGAATACTTAAAGGTTGAATCTATAGTTTGGTAGCTAATCTATCAAGTGCTTGATTTCCCTAGTGCTTTCTTTCTTGCTCCAAACAAATGCAGGTTTGCATAATGCTTAATTTCTTTTTGATGGGAGAATATACACACACACACATGCACAAACATACACATACCAGCACTACTCAATTTCCCCTTAACAGGATACACATACAACACTGAAGATGAAGTTAAATAAATAAAATTAAAAAAAAAAAAAGTTGTTCTGTCAATACATTACACCTTAATGTCCATGTAGATTTTGTAGCAAAAAGGCAAATGTCACCTTATTGTTTAAAAAAGAGAAGTTTACCTGTCTGGGTACATTACAACTGGAAGGTGGAGGAACAATTCCTAATTGATGAAAAATATTTAGACCAAATGTATAAACACATCCATCTTCAGTTAATACAACAGTGTGATCATTAGCAGCTGCCACTTGGGAACAATTATGACCACTCAGTCCTTCCACAAGCCTGGGAACCTATAATATAAATTTTATTATTTAAACCATTTATATGGAAATACAAAAGAATCTGATGATACTTTATCCAAAATGTTATAACTGACATGACTGTATCTAACATAAGTAAACTTTAAATTTCAGTAACGGGCAGATTAATTTAAAATTATATGGTCATTGGTTTATGAGCAAAATACATAAGCTCAACAAGAAATTTCAAAAAAATAATTCAATTCAATAAATTATTTCTAAGTTCTTACCAAATACAAAGTACAGATTTGTTTCGTATGAATAAAGGGAACTCTTTAAAGTAATCAATGGAATATATAAAGAAAAAAACAAAATAAAAGAATCAATGCTTCCCTTCAGTGAGTAATCAACCATACAGTATCATGCTCCTTCAGAGTTACCTGCACTGGGTTCAAATCTTCTGCCACTCACTAGCTATTTGATCTTAATCAAATTTTTAATCAGTTAGTTCCTAGTATATAATGTTTAACTTAAGTATTTAGACATAAAACAAAAGTATCAAAGGAAATATAGCAAATATCGAATCAGAAGAGTATCTAAATAATGAAATACTGACAGTTGAAAAGTTTTCTTTTTACAATCACAAAATTTTATTTTTTGCTACTGAAACTTGGTGCTAATTGGAAGAAACTTACTACCTATCAAAAAATTAGCTCACTCAGTTATTTTTAGGATTTTTTTAAGAGAACTATTAGTATATTTATTATCTATCAAAGGATGCTTTAAGAAGGACAGAAAGATTAATGATAACTTCTGTTTGGGAGGAAATAATTTATTGCTTCTAGTCATTATTATTTTTTCATCCATTAGTATTTCTTTTAAGTTTCACAATAGCTCCATGAATACAGGAATTATTATCTTCATTTTATGTAAGATGATAATACTGATTTATTTAGAACTTATTATCAATTGGTATATTATTTTACCCGTGTGGTGGGGGGGGGGTGGAAATTGAGTTAACTGAAACTTCCAATTTGTCAAAGTTTTACTGAAGCTACCTGCACTGTGTAATGACATTTCAATTACCAAGCAAGTCTGTTCATCTCCATGGCCTAAACGCCCTCCAGGACCATGACCACAGGTATAAACCTGCCCTTTCTGAGACAGAAACACTGAATGAAATTTACAAAGCACCACCTAAGGAAAAACAAAAGAACATTATTAATCTTCTATGAATAAAATATCCTCTATTTTACAAAACACATAGAATATTGCTATTGTTTAAGCTAGATGATGGATATGGGGGAGTCATACAATTCCACTTAAAATTTTCTGTAATAAATAAAAAATATGCTTTACTTTAAATTATCTAAAAATGATGACACTGAAAAAAGAACAAAGACAATTCAGTTATGCATTATCTACAGAAGAAAAATGTTAACTTTTAAGTCCTCGATTACAAAACATAATGGCTCTTTGTTTTCTAATTTCATGAAATATCAAATAGCAAGAAATGAACAGAGTGCAATACAAAGCATAAAGATTAACAAATAATCATATACATTATTAATAAAAGTAGTAGAAATGTCTAAAGAGTATTTTTTAAATAACAATGGGCTAAGTACATCCTTTTCGTATTTCTAATATTATCTAATGTATCTTTAATATTATGTGGCTTAAAATAATTTATATTTACTTTTAAGTTTTTCTCTCTTTCCCACCTTCTTTTTCCTTATCTGCCTGATTCCCAATATCCTTCCTGTTCCTAAAACACACTTACTCATTCACATATTCCAGAAGTCAAGGACACTGAAATGACTGAACTGTATCATCAGAAAGCAGTAATAGGAAATCAACAGCAAATGTGTGTATAATTCCATACCTAACTTCCAGGATATATTTTTCTAATTCTATTTTTATTGTATTCATTCTACCTTAATATTATTTTAAATATATTTTGTTATTCATTTTAAAAATAATTTATATTTATACTTCTTCAGATATTAAAAAAATGAGTAAGAAATAAAGAAAAGTTCAACATAATTTTCCAGAAAGTCAAAGTCCTTTGGAAAATAAGAAAATTATAAGCTGAACTGTATTTTCATATCCTTAGGCCACTCAGAGTTATATAAACATAACATGCCTGTCAATTAAAAGTGATACACAGGTCATTATCTTATCTAGCTGTACCACAAATATCTTTAAAAAAGAGTCTAAAATACAAATTTGTATTTTATTTTTAAAGTTAAAATTTGTAGAGGAAAGATCATTTTGAGTCAAGAAATAAAATATTTTGTTTAAATTTATACTAGAAGGCCATTATACAACTTCTGACTTCTATTAAACCATCACTGATACCACAAAATTTAAGTCCTCCAACTTTAAAACATGGTAATTTTTAAAGAAAACTACTAAGCATGGCTTTTCACTTTAATTTCTAAAATACAAATATATTATATATACATACATATACATATATATAGTGTGTGTGTATATATATATATACATATATAAATATATGTATACATATATAGTCCAGAGCTCAAGGCTCTGGATTGCATTAGGGCAGAAACTCCTGCTGTAACTGTAAACTGTAAACTCTGTAGTGTTCTACAGAGCCCTAAAGATATAATTCATACAATTTGTCATCCAAATATTTTTAAGAATGAAAGGGAATAATATTAACAAATTACACTAGGAAAACAATCAAAAACCAAATCTTTCCTAGGCAAATCAGGCAAATAACAGTCATAGCAGTTCAACTGGAGTAGAGGTATGGGTATGTAGTCCCAGGGTCTCAGGAGGCTGAGATGGGAGGATCACAAGTTTGAAGCCACCTGCAAAAACTTAGCAAGCAACTTAAGAAGACCTTGTCTCAAAATAAAAAATAAAATTTATTTTAAAGGGCTGGAATATGGCTTAGTGGTAAAGCAACTCTGGGTTCAATCCTTAGTACTAAAAAGAAAGAGTAGTTCCTCTCTCTCTCTCTCTCTCTCTCTCTCTCTCTCTCTCTCTCTCTCTCTCTCTCTCTCCACACACACACACATACACACACACACACACACACACACATACACACACACAATTTTTTTTAGGGGATGGGGTACTAGGGATTGAACATGGGGTGCTTATCACAGAGCCACATCCCCAGCCCTTTATATTTTTTATTTTGAGACAGTGTCACTAAGTTGCTGAGAGCCTCACTAAATTATTGAGGCTAGCCTCAAATTTGTAATCCTTCTGCCTTAACTGGGATTATAGGCCTGTGCCATTGCACCCAGCTCAAAGTAGTTTTAAAAACAGAGTTCAATCTCAAACCATGAATTAAATATTTGTATGAGAAATGAACATCAGGTAAAAGTTCCAATGTGTCAGTAACATATTAATAAAAAACAAGTTCCTAATTTGAGACAAGTCATTTTAAGAATATCAAAATGCATAAAAAACAACTAGAAAGTAGTGGGAATGAGACAACATGATAGTTTAGGAAAATTAAACAAGGCTGCTGTCATATATAACAAATTAGAATTTAAAAAAAGATTTTAAAAGGCCTTACATTCCAAGCCACAGAGTTTAGATTTTATTCAAAGATGAATTAGCAGATAAAAACATAATTAGCTCTGTTTCTTAAAGATGATGATTATAAAAAAGATATTAACAGAAGATGAAAATGAATAAAGTTAAAGAGTCAAGTTGGGACATTGTTGTCACTATCAAAGAATGAGCTTAGAAAAGGCCTGGCAGCTCGGTTCATGTATTTAAAGAATTGGTCCTCAGCTAGGTGCTACTGGAAGGTAGCAGAAACCTTTAACAGCTAGGGCACAGTGGGAGGTTTTAGGTCACTGAGGGCATGTCTTCAAAAGGGGACTATAGGTCCTCTCTCTAGCTTTCTCTCTTTTCTCTTTGCTTCCCAGCCACTGTGAGGTAAGCTGCTTTCTCCACCACACAGTCCCCACCATGCTATGATATATCATCACAGGCCCAAACGCAACAGGGACAAGTGGCCATGAACTGGAACCTCTACAATTATGAATCAAAATAAATTTTTTCTCTTTTTAAGTTGATCACCTCAAGTAGTTTGTTTAAAATAACAAAGCTGACAAAACCAGTCCATAAGACAGAGATGAACTGTATAGATATGTTCTGAGATAAAAATCTGTAGAATTTAAAAACTGAAATTTACACCATTAAAAATTAAGCAGAGGGGCTGGGGTTGTAGTGCAGTGATAGGTAGAGTGCTTGCCTTGCATGCATGAGGCACTGGGTTCAATCCTTAGCACCATATAAAAAAAATAAAATAAAGATATTGTGTCCATCTACAGCTAAAAAATAAATATTAAAGCAAATTAAGTAGAGAAAGTTTTTAAGAGTGGCCAAAATAAGATTTCAGACATTAAATTTAAACACCTTAAATTGCTGCCCAAAGTACAATTAAAATGAAGCCCAAGAAAAACGCTGAGGCTAAAGGTATAAATTATACATAACACACACACAAATACATGTACAATGTTATAGAGAAAGAGAATATGCTAACAGTAGCAGAATCTATGAAAGTAGAATATATCATCCAGCAGAAGGACATAAGACCAAAAACAAAACTTTACAATTATATCAACTAAACTTGTACCATTACTCACATAGAAACTTATCTGTTATCAAAAATAACACTGAACGTCAACAAAGTCATTTAAAAAGTAACTTGAAAAATTCCAATTTTTGTTAAATGTGAAAAAACACTAGAAAATTAACAGAAGTTCTACTTTCTTAAAATTAAATTCATTAGCAGCTTCTAATTTCTAACACTCCTTGCACAAACATCTCATACTTGGGGATCATTTTTCACAGTTTAAAAACATAATTAGTAAAGTTCCATGGATAGATTTCTTCATTAAATTGTTACTATACCTTCAGCAAAATCAACAAACCCATAGGCAAACTATCAAATGCAAAACAAGTTATTTTTAATCTCCAAAAGTATACAAATTGTATTTCAAAATACCTGCTTGATGTAAATACCACTCCTAGAGAATAGATCCACCAACTCTGGATGATATTTGCTATTCTGGCTTCCATGACCCAGAGTAAAATTTGTATTATCACCCCAAGTGTAGACATCTGTAGGATCTAAAATGAAAATTAGTTTTTATACTTTTTATTTTAAAATACATATCAATACAATTTATAATATATGCTAATCAATTTATCTAAAACATGAGTACTGACAAGAATATAACAACAAATATTTTAAAATTATGAATCTTCTAATATATTATATAATTCTAGAAAACTGCAGAAATCAAAAAACCCAAATTGCAGTACAAATTTGTCTCAGTATAAATAATCAAATGCCTTTTTCTTAGCAGCTGAACTTTAAATGCAAATGAGCAAACCATCACCTATCATATCTACTTAGTTTCCATGAAAATAACATTATTTTAAGTGCAAGATGTTATTAATCTTGCATATAAAGGCTCTAAATGAAGCAAATGTGATACTGACGTATCTACTAAAACTTTAAGTTTGAATAGTTTGCTCTTAATAGGGATAAGATTGCACTTGTGACTAGGGTAAGATCCCAGTGAAGTGGGATAAAGCTTAATAACTAAGTTTATGACACAAATTTATGATATAAATCTTCACTTTCATTTTAGAAGCCTGAAGAAGTCCCAGAATGGAATTATAATTGTTACCTAAAATGTAGTTTCCAATGAAGAGTGCATCCTTACTTAGCTTAGATGAAAACTACAGAATATACCATTTAAATCTCTTCTCCTTTTTAACTAATTCTTATTTCTAAATCCCAAAGAGCATTCATTTTACCTCTCCTCAAGTTGATATTGTTTTCCAGGTGTACATTAATCACTTTATAATAGCTACAATTCTAAATGCCTTCACATTTTAGGTTGCATTTTTATTCTCATAGGCATAAGCATAAATTAAAATTGAAAATTCACAATAAAACAAAATGTTCTGAAAATAAAACAAAAATTATAATATATAAAATCTAACATACCTAAGCAATAGTTCTTTGCAGATATCCACACACAAATAAATCTTTCCCATTATAATAGGAAATTTTCTAAGCTGTACCTTAATGGAATATATTCACATAATTTTCTTACCAGTATTCTTGAATACTACATGAGTTGGTCTATCCTTCATTAGAAGATCCAAAGCTGACAAGCCTTCTTTATCTTGAATATACAGACTAACACCATGCTATAAAAAGAAACAAACACATTTTATCTATTTGCTTATAATTGATAATTTTCTATTCTAAAGAATCAAAAAGATGATCAATCCCATTAATACAATGAAAAAATAAAATTAAACATTTAGTAATAATCTCATATTCATACACATTTCTCACACAGAAGAGAACTGAGAAAAATCACCAATTTTTCTTCACCAGAAAATGTGAAGAAATAAAATAAGTAACACTTTAATTAAGATGAACTACATATGACAGTTTTATAAGGTAAATGCTAAAATTTGAATCTGTAATGTTCACTAAAGGCCCAAAGGCATGGTCCTCATCCTGTGGCATTACTGGGAGGTACTGGATCCTTTAAGTGGGGACTGGTGGGAAGCCTTGGGTCATTGGGGGCATGACCTCAAAGGGGATTATAGGATGTTGGTTTCTTCCTCTTGTGCTTTCTGATAACTATGAGGTGAGCAGTCTGCTCTACCACATGCTCCCTGCCAATTACACACCGTGCTACCTCAGGATCCACCACATTCTCCCTGCCATTATATATTGTGCTATATCAGTCATGGTATAAAATCTCCAAAAATGTGAGTCAAACATAAACTTTCCTCTTTGTAAATTGAGTTATATCAGATATTTTGTAATTGTAATAGAAAAGACTAACAGTAAGGCAAGTCTGATTGCCTAGAAGGCCCGCCCTACTGCTATGACTGTATGAGTATACATGTTTACACAAACATGTAAAAGTATAAAAGAGTCATATTCCATTTCTTGTACAGGTAAGGGCTGCAAAGATTCCAAGGCTGTAGCAGCATAATACTTACCTTTGAATTTAGTGTTTATAATGTGATCATCCATGTCCCATTTCTTTTTGCCTGGAACTCAATTATAACTATTACTGACATAGAGACTATATCCTTCTATATCCATTTGTACAATATTTTGTCTCTTAAATTTTTAGAGCATTAATTGCAGTCTTTTGTAAATCACATATAGATTACAAATTTTATATATATATTCAAAATGTGTATATGTTTTCTTAAGGAGAAATAAAGTGATCTATAATTCTTATCTCCACATTTCCAATGTGAAAGAGAACACTTTGTGTATCACTTAACAGCACACCCAAGCCCAGTCAGCACCTTTTAATTGGGGTGGGAAACAAGACAGAGAGCAATTAAATTCAGATTATTGTCACTTCATTTCAATGTTTTAAATAGAAAATGTACTCCTTTGTTAGAGTCTGTAAACAAGTCTGCGGCACTCCTTGC